>NC_041230.1:52954359-53017764 GCF_002837175.3 Physeter macrocephalus | reverse complement strand
GCGTCCCCTGCATCGGCAGGCGGACTCTCAACCACTGCGCCACCAGGGAAGCCCAAGTGCCATTTTTTGAATCAGTCTTTTTCTTCGCGCGACGAGAGTCGCGTCACTCCACCCATTTCACCTTTTCCTTTGGCTGCCAGGAAGCCCAAGCTACATTCCATTTCTGGCCAAAGCCATCCATCCCCTCCTCTGTCCTCTCCTAGCGTTCAGTAGGTAACACTACGCAGCACCTGCCATTTTGCACTATTCCCTGCTCTAGGTTATAAACTTCGTGTTTATAATCCAGAGGAGACAAGTAGCTTCTCCCTCCATCCGGTGCCCAGCCTGTGCACAATGGATTTTGTTTAAAGGTTGGTGACAGTCCCTAGAGGGCCCAAGATCACCTGTTCCTCTGTTCTTTTTCACTGGATTTTGTTCTGTTAGGGTTGTTCAGTGATCCTGGTTTGTGTTCTGCTGTTTATTTATTTATTGGCACGGCATGTGGGATCTTAGTTCCCTGACCAGGGATCAAACCCACACCCCCTGCAGTGGAAGCACAGAGTCTTAACCACTGGACTGCCAGGGAAGTCCCCTGCTTTGTTTTAAAGGATCTGTTAAATTATTTGGGGAACCAGGTGAGATTAAAGAAAAAAAACCTTAAATATGTGGAGAAGTAAAGAAAGATCCATCAAAGCTATGGAAAGAACTGATCCATCAATTCCAAATTATCCCAGAAGGATAGATGTTGCTTCCCCTGCATTTCTTCTTTCAAGTTAGAGAATTATGTCACCAGAAAACAAACAGAATGGCGTTTACTGACTCGAAATCATTCTGTCTTTAAGAGTTATGACAAGAAAGCGGAGAGGAAAGAAGGGGGAGCTTCTGTAGGACAAAAGCAGGTTGAGTAAATGCAGTAACATGAAGGAAGGACCTATATCAGAGAAATGACTCCAAAAACAGGGAAATGCTCCTGATGTCAGGACAGCCTGGGCAGAGAGGGGCTGAGCACGATCGTCATTTATTCGAGTGACTCTCGGCACCTCCCGCCTGCCACGCCCTGCGTTAGGTGATGAAAAGGACAGCCCGGGGCCCTTCCGAGACAGGGATCTTCCGGAATGTCTACACCCTAGGGCTTGGGGCATCAAGCTTTACAGCAAGGAGTGCAGGGAAGCATGTTGCTCTATACCCAGGACGTTTGGGGGACTTCGGGGAGAGCCTGGTAGAGCATGGGAGGGAGCCTGGAGACCAGCAGGGGAAACTGCGGCGAAATGCTCCCTGATTTCACTGTGGCCCCTGATACCTCTGGGGAGGAGACCCGGGGGCAGCGCCTGCCCAGAGCCACTGCTCCCGGCCCTTTTCTCTGCAACCTCCCCTTTCCGGAACCTGCTCCTGTCTATTTCACGTGAGCGGCAGACCCCCCCAGTGATGTCCAGCGATGGTGGGGGGGGCCCTTTCCACAGCCCCAGCGCCAGCCCACTCTGAGCGCGCTTCCCTGGCCACACAGCCAGCAAGGCTTCTGGTTCTGTCCCCGCCCACCTCCCCCAGATGGATCTCCCCCGCCTCCCCACACCCCGCCCCCGGTGCTCCGGCGTTTCAACCCCACTCACGCTTGTGGACAGTTGTCATTACTCCAAGCCATCCGTGTTTAGCTCTTGTAAAGCCTTCCTGACAAATCCGTTCAGCTCTTTCCTTAATCATCCTGTTGCAGTTCTCTAAACAACCTTCAATTTGTTGACATCTCCGGGTCGTGCAGCCAAGAGCTGTACACAGAATCCAGGTGCGGTTGCAACAGCCCTAGATAAGGCAGGGTACAGGGGCGGCGCCCCTTCCTGGGCCCAAGGGTTCCTCGGCCGGTCCACAAGGACAAAGCCAAGAGGGAGGGCCCAGCTCCCAAGGTAATCTTCACCCGTGCACATGGCAGTGTAGCCAACGCTGCTGAAACCGTCACTTGCCCTCAGCGTTCAGACGGTTTTATTGAGTACTTACGATTCAGCGGGTGTGTGTTCATTGTAGGACAAATGAGAATCCACATACGCAGAAAGAAAAGCGGGGGGGAAACATCCGTAGCGCCAAGCCCCAGACACAGCCAGCCTGGTGCCGGGGCGCGCGCACGGATCCTGGGGTAGCCGCCTGGGTCCAGGCTCCTGCGTCCCTCTCTGCCTCGGGTTCCTGGTTCTGACCAGGATGATCATCGAGGAGCCCAGTGCTGTGATTCTAAAGCGGTTCCTGTCGTAGATGTGATCAGACAGCTGTAACGTAGCCTAACAACGTGAACCGCGTCTCCAGCGCTCCCGGGTCAGTGAACTTCTCTCCTCGCAGGGCGCGTTCCCTGTGCAGCTGTGCTTCTAAAAACTGGATTCTACGATTTGTCGTGTCTCCTTCAACCTGTTTCTTAAAAATCTTACGGTGTATCGTGGACCTCTTATCTCAACAAAGTCTCTTCTTCAAATTACATTGAATAGCGCAGAACGTTCCAGAGACTGAAAGTGGCGTGTTGGATAACACTTTCTGTATGGATGGGCTTTTAGGTCAGATGCAGCCTTTTGGCCAGGACAGAAGGCTTCAGTGGCCTTCTCGGCAACCTAAGCTGTGCCCACACCTTAATTAGGCCCCGAGGGCCCGTGCCTGGAAATACACGTGCGTGAATGAACCTACCGCTGAACCGCCCTCCCTTCTGGAAGGTTCCGCCCACTCGTCCACCCCAACAGTGCAGGACTGTGTGTCTCGGTGACACACTTTTTAAAGCCTGGTTTCCCCAGATCGTAGGCTCTCCCTCTGGGCTGCACACTGTAACACATGGGAAATTTTTAAACGGAAAGTATTTTTGAAATAACTCCCTAGAGAGGTATAGTGGCCAGTCAGGCCTGAGGACCACCCAGAAGGGCATTCGCCCGCTCTCACACGCCCTTGTCCATGCGGTCAGCAAGTGTTTATGGAGCACCTACCGGGAGACAGAGTCCCTTCCGGGCACTGGGGGTACAACAGGGAAGGGCGCTGCGTTCACGGCGTTTACATCCTCAGCTTAGAAAGCAGACAAACAGTCGAGACCCACGTGCTCTGCTGGGGAGAGAGGATGGTCTCTGCCTCTGCAAAGCAGCTTGGGAGCGAGCCCTTGCGCGGGGCGTCTCGCGTGTTGTGTCCTACCCCTGTGCCCCTCGGGAAGAGCCAGCCCGCAGCGAAGGGTGGGCCGCGCCCTGCGCGATGAGGAAGCTAAGGAAGCAGGGCCCGGGCTGCCTCAGGCTGGGTGTTGGCCGGTTGCCACTCCCCTCCCTGCTGGTGGCCGTCAGGGGTGAGGTCAAGGACCAAGACCTGCCAAGCACAGACGCTGCTGCTGGTCACCTGCCCACCTAAGGGTATCGCTGGTGGTGGGTGGGCCTCTCTGGGGAGCAGCGAGGCCCGGGCGGATGTGTGTCACCCAGCGCCTCCTCTCTGCCCCCTCCACCCCCTGCGATTCATTCTTTCGCAGACGGGTCCAGGTGACTTCCAAGCCAGGACTTACGGGCCCGGATGTGTTTTACCAACCAACCCAGCCCCACAGCACGAATCACGTAGCACGTGCGGTAGGGTTGCTCCTTCCTTCCTTCCTTCCTTCCTTCCTTCCTTCATTCATTCAGTCCTTTCCTCACTGCTCCATCCCTGGGCTGGCCGACCAGCACTTGCCTGAGCCCCCTCTGCTCGGAGCAGCTGCTTGACAGACGTGTGTTGGTTGTCGAGGGAATCAGCTCATCCGTTCTGGGCCCTGAGCGTTCGCGGGTCCTCATCCCTGTGCCAGGGACCGAGTTCAGGCGGGGCAAGACGAAGGAAAGGTTTGGTGACCTGGCGGAGTGAGATGGCGGGGAGACCGCGGGTCTGGATCAGGACCGCGGCTTTGCAGAGGGACGCTGGGCCTTGCCTGCAGGACGTGACGCTTTTTTGAGCCGTCAGCACAGCAAATGCTTAATCATGCTCAGGTGGAGCGGAGACGCAGCCGTGTCACCGGCTTCCTAGGGCTTTAATTACGCAGTTAGGATACTTCCCTTCAGGAGTCCGGGGGAGCCGAGAACATAAGCCACTCAGCTAGTCTGCAGTGGGTAGTTTTCCCTAAGACAGGACGCCGCAGCCCAGCTCAGGGGAAAGTCGGCCCTTGATCAGACCTCCTCGGGTTTGTGCAAGTGCAGGGTCGGAACTTCGTGCGGGGCGCCCGTTAACAAGGGGGGGGCCGGCCTCTGCCCTGGAGCCACAGATCCCAATGCCGGCCCCCAGGGGTCCCACCCCACGAGGCGCACCTGTCAGACCCCCAGTGCTCTGTGGAGAGAAGAAGCATCTCCAGAAGTGCTAGTTTTTTCCTTTGAATTTTCACGTCCGTGGAAGACAGGAGCTCAAGACAGTAGCAGCCGGAGCAGGTCCCTCGAGGCAGAGCATGGGCTGCAGGTGCAAAATGCCACTGAAGCGGGAGAGATGTTTTGCCAGAAGAAAATCGAATGTTCATAAAGACACGCAAATTTATTCCTTTTTCCCCTCAATGTGTCACTGTCTTACGAGGGAGCAGTTTGTGCATTTGGGGACTGAATGGGGCGGAACAGAGGCAAAGCGCCGGGACCACCCAGCTGTCCCTCATTTCAGGAGAAGCCTCAGGTATTCACGTCGGCGGCCGTGGGGCTCCAGGGCTCAAGATGTTGGCGGCCTGGGGAACAGAGGAGCACAAGGACCTGGATCTGGAGTTAGTGTGTCGTGGCGGGGCGGGGCGGGGGGGACAGACGGACAGAGAGACAGACAGACAGAGAGACAGGCAGAGAGAGAGGGGCATCCCGGGAGCGGGGCCGCGTCCTGCTAGTCTTCGCCCGTGCGTGGCTCTCGTCTCCTCTCCCTGCTGTGTCCTGTCTCCACGTGTGCACGTCCAGGGCTGCAGCCCCCGTCATTTCAAACAGACAACACGGCCGTGACCCTGAGAGACGCAGAATTTGTCTATTTTGCCGCCTTCAGCGGAAGTTTCCAGGGGCAGCTCCATCCAGCTGCGTCCACTTTTCCCATCTGCAGTCCTTTAAAAACCGAGGTGCCACCCCTGAATCCCCCCTGCACAGCTTTGGGGGCCCCAGGGCCCCGGCTTCTCACCCCAGAGCCTTGGATGTGAGAAGAGAGCCCAGCGTGCCGTGGGTCTTCGGTGGGACCACCCAGCTAGACGAGGGGCATGATTTGCCCGTCCCAAGTCAGGGGTCTCCTGGCGCAGCTTCTGGGACCGAGGGCGGCCCTGGGGGAGTTATCTGTGCATTGGGACTCTTTGGGGGTCTTTTCTGCGAGGAGACAAACAAAGACACACCTCTTACACTTGGTCGTTGTTTGCAGACAGGAAAAGCGGAGCTAGAGGGCTCGTGGGTTTCAGCCGGCTGAACGTGGTAAAACCAGCATCTGTGGGAAAACCAAGGACAAAGTCACGGGCAGCGGCCCCGAACCCCGGCCAAGCTGCCACCTTTCCCTGGAGCGTCTAGTGGGTTCCGCCTCGGGAATGTCGGGTTAGAACAGGGACCGCATGTCCTGAGAAGGCTCGGGAGGCTGGTGCAGCCAGAAAACTGAGGTTGAGGACAGATGTGGGACCTGCATGAAGGGGTTGGGGTACTGAAGAGGAGGAAGAGGAGGAGGAAAAGGGGAGAGAAGGTATCCTACGCTCAGTTTTCCCTGGGCCCTCCCGGAAGCCGACAGTGAGGGGCTCCTAGGTGCATGAACAGCTCCACAAACCCTGCGTTAAATCTGTGAAGTGGTGGAGTGCAGCTCGGTATGACTCGGGCCCCTTCCGGCCCTGACACTCTGGAATTCCATGTAATCGTCCTCCTACTGGGTCACACCCAGGCTAGCAACACCCACGGAATCGCGCCCTGCGCGCGCACCGCATTCGCAGTAAATGAATATCATTTCATTACAAGAACAAATCATTATTATTGCCGAGTGGAGGGCCAACGGGGCCCGAGGATTATTGAAACCATACTTCCCAGCGCTATCAGCTCCTGTACGAAGACATCGATCTCTCCTCCCGGGCAGCCGAGCCTGGAAAAATCCGCTTTTAATTACCAATCGGCATTGACTAAATGTACCATAGCTGTCTTATCACATTTTAGGAACATGTCTACTTAAGATATTTAATTTAAAGTGATATCCTTAATTTCCTCATGGTTGCCAAAGTTTATGTTAACTTTAACCTGCCAGTTTGCAAATGCATTCTCTCTTTGATTAACTCAAGTCAAGTCCCACACGTTTATCTCCAATCACTTCAGTGGTGATACCCAAGCTCAGTTTCTTCGGCACTGCCGTGTCCTCATGCATCCAAGTGATAACAGTCCTGAGTTGGGGGCTTCCCTGGTGGCGCAGTGGTTGAGAGTCCGCCTGCCAGTGCAGGGGACACGGGTTCGAGCCCTGGTCCGGGAAGATCCCACGTGCCGCGGAGCAGCTGAGCCCGTGCGCCACAACTCCTGAGCCTGCGCTCTAGAGCCCGCGAGCCACAACGACTGAGCCCGCGTGCCACAACTACTGAAGCCCGTGCGCCTAGAGCCCGTGCTCCGCAACAAGAGAGGCCACCGCAATGAGAAGCCCACGGGTCGCCACGAAGAGCAGGCCCCGCTCGCCGCAACTAGAGAAAGCCCGCGCGCAGCAACGAAGACCCAGCGCAGCCAAAAATAAATAAAGAAAATAAATAAATGTATTACCAAAAAAACCCAAAACAGTCCTGAGTTGGCCTGGCACCCTGAGAGACCGGCCAGGCTTTCTGACACGCGGCGATGACACTGCTGGCTGACCCTGCCGGGGCTGGCTGTGTGCCAGGCGTGGGGGAGGGCTCTGAATGCACCATCTCGTGGCGTCCACCCAAAACCTAGTGGGTAGGTGCCATTGTACACCCATCTGCCGAGGAGGAGGGTGAGGCCCTGGCCACACAGCTGCCCTTTTAAACATGGCGCCCACCTGGACAGATGTCATGCCACGGCCCCGGCACAGGGCACACGGGAGAATGCCAAGCAGTGCTGAAGAGCAGCCCGGGGTGGCCAGAGCAGGCCTCACGCGGTCCACTCTGCAGGTGGGAACACCCACGCCCAGGGTGCACGCCTTGCCCAGGTCACTTAGCCAGTAGGTCACGTCCACTTGGAAATCGCTGATGCCCCCCCTCCCTCCGTGCCCCTCTCCCTGGACGATCACAGTCCTTTTCATGTCTCTGCCAGTGGGGGCCATCATCGGGCCTGGCCTGGAGGGCAGGGGATGCACTTGGGGGCTTTGCTGCCCAGGTCGGAAGGGGCAGGACAGGTCTGACCTGCAAGCTTGCCAGCGGGGCCCAAGGGCTTACGCACCACACGGTGCTGCCACCTGATACTGAGGCGACCCCTCTGTCCGCTTCTGGAGCGGCCCTCCAGACGGAGGGGCAGCCACCCTCAGCACACGTTCGGTCTGTACTCGTGGGTTATCTGACTTAAATGACATCTTTCCCAAAGGCAGTGTGAATTGTACAAATTCACCACAGCTTATCCGACTGGCCACCACCATCCCTTGGCCCGAATATCTTCAGGTTTGTTCTGTTTCAGGGGACGAGCTGCCTCTTTTGAATTTTATAAACATGAGTTAACAGGTTTTTTGTTTTTTAGATGAGAAAATGTGTGACTATTTCTACGTAGAAGAGCATGACGTATTAGGATTACAGCACAGTGTCTGCGAGCGTGGATTCTGGGGCTGAGCGGCTGGGTTTGGTCTGAGACAGGCTGTGAGCCATTCCTGCCTCTGTGTCTTCCTCTGCAGAGTGGAGGTGACAAGGGTTACCTGTTAGGGTTGCCATGAGGATTAAATGAGGTCTACACGAGGGCTTCGCAACTCCCTAACACTTAGTAATCGTCCTGTCGGTGTGAGGTTTATTATGATGATTAATTAATCAACAGGTATACCGCATTATGCCAGGTATTTGGTCAAATGCAATCTCAAAAACAGGAGCCCTTGTGCGTTTCTGGAGACTATAAAATGGAACCCTCCTTGAGAAGCTTCCTTCCAGATCTTTTATTTTTTATTTTATTTATTTATTTTTTTGTGTGTGTGGTACGCGGGCCTCCCTCTGTTGTGGCCTCTCCCGTTGCGGAGCACAGGCTCCGGACGCGCAGGCTCAGCGGCCACGGCTCACGGGCCCAGCCGCCCCGCGGCATGTGGGATCCTCCCGGACCGGGGCGCGAACCCGGTTCCCCTGCGTCGGCAGGCGGACGCGCAACCACTGCGCCACCAGGGAAGCCCCAGATCTTTTAAATGCCCACAGTGCGATGGCTACCTCAGATCCGTGGGTGGGTAGTGGTTTCTCTTCCCCCTTCGCTGAGCAGTTGATTCAGTTTAGAATGTGAAATTGTAACGTAAATGATTCCCAGACTTTTAGTCACGAAAGTCAAGCCATATTCATTTTGTCCATTCTTATTGAAGCCTCTGGCCACTGATCTCTATCCTGAAGTTCTGTCTGCATCTCGGGATTTTCCGCGAGAACTAACGAGCCACTTCATGATAAGTAACGTACTGAATGTGCCCATGTGCCCGCGTGTGCGGGCGAGTGTCTGTGCCCCATTTCCTTCCTGTGAGGCAGGTGCCCCATTTTACAGATGAAGAAACTGAGACTTTGGGGAGATTGGTGAATTTTCCGAGGGCACACGTGGAGCCTGAACGCTGAAGTGGGGCCTTTTCGCTATGAGGGAATGAAATTACTAACCAAGGTCCGCGAATCTCGGAGATAGGCAGCCTGCCGTTGCTAATCCCATCACATGGCTGGTAATACATAAAACCCTGTGGGAGAAACAAGTGTGACTGTTTTAGTTCTCCCCAGGCCAGAACAATGCTCATTTTGTAACTCTTTTAAGTGTGCCAAATATATATTGCAGGCTTACACTACTTATAAAATCTTCTAAAAGTTTCACTATTTGGGGGGGTCACGCTTTCCTTTGTGATGCCCTCAGTGTCGTAAGTTTCAGAGAGAATTTTTATGGTTTCTCAACTTTAGCAAAAGCAAACGTTTTCCCTCTTGAATGCCAATAGCGAGCGCTCAACAAAAATGTTGTATGATCTTCCCAGAATTATGGATTGAAGGGATTCAGGCATAGTTTTGAAGTTGGGTCACCGAGGATCCTATTAATTAACGCTGGGACCCTAGAATCCCTAAGGGGCTCGGTAAGGGCTCAGGGGCTGGGAACCCCTGAAATTGGTGTGGACTCTGGCAATGCTCTCTCTGACACAGGCTCCGTGCTTTCTTTCCTCTCTGCTCAGTGTAGCTCATGACACACAGACTCTGAGGACAGGCCACCCTAGCCCCCTCCCCGGCAGGGGCGCCCCTCACCACTACCCCGCAGCAAGCTTATCCCAGACTTAGCTTCAGACCCCACCTCGCATCTCACAATGAAAGGGTCTGGCCACTCCCCTTCCTCTGGTCGCTGTCGAGTCAATATTTGGAATCCACCAGGAAGTAGGTACTTGGGTTAACAAAAAAATGTCTAATATTTTTGAACTAATTTCAGGAAATCACAAATAACCATTCCAGAGCAGCTATTCTATTTTTTTCCACCGGTAAAGGAAGTTTGCACACTTTAAAACATTTTCTTTTCGTAGAGGAATAATAAAATAAATTATGGCACATCCATAAGATGGCACATGAGGCAACCATTAAAATGATGTTTATAAACGACCTCTAACGACTTGGGAAAGTGCTTATGAGGTATGGACAAGTGAGAAAAGCACAGTGTAAAATTCCTGACACTGGCTTTGTAAAGGATGCATCATTATAACACACAAACACACATACACACACACACACACGCACACACACACACACACACACACACACACACACACACACTCGCTTGTAGGAAAACAGATTGAAAAGAAGTTTACCACCATGTTAATAGCAGTTACGTCCGCATGGTGGAATGTCATATCACTTTAACGTCCTTTTTAAACTCTTCTAAATTTTCTCGCAAGGAAGAGCGTTATATTTATAAAAGAAACCAAAGGATTATAACAAAACACCGTCTCTCGAAAAGAAAAGATTTGGTGAATCAAGGTACAGAGAAGAGGTTAGCAGCAATCACGTCGGCAGTTGGAAGGTTTCAAAATGACCTTTAAAAACTTAAACCCAAGTCCGCAAGTTTTATTTCTACTTTTGAGAACTGGCAGATCCCGTTACATAGGCTTCTTTATTTCACATTTAAGAAACTAAGTGGAGGAATCGGATTCTCGTCTCCTCGTCTGCTCTCAAACACGTGGACGGTTCCGTTTCGGAGAGCTCTGAGCGCTGTCCAGGCTAACCTTCTTGCCACTCCCCACTCTGTGTACCTTGGTATAAAGGTCCAGGGGATCCAGATTCCAACCCAGTTTGGGGTGTGGCCCACAAGGGAGAGAGGAGGGTCCCCATCCAGGCTAATCGCTTCTCGTTTTGTCTAAAAAGCAAGAGAGGTGGATGCTGGCCTTGGGAGAGAGTTTCCAGAAGGTACGGAGTGCGAGATGGCAGGTCACCACAGACACGCTTTGTCTGATGTTCCAGGCCGGAGCCCGGCAGGAAGGGGCTGACCCTGACCCCTCCCCCCACCCCCAGAGTAGCCCCTCGCCAGCCCCACTCCCTGGCCAGCCGCACTCCCTCGCCCACTGTTTCTCCCAAGCTGGTGAGTCTGGACGCAGCCCCGGGGTCAGCGCCAAGGCGGGGCGCTACCTCGCAGAGCTCACGCAAGGGCCGTCGGCTGAGGGTGGAGTAAACAGACTCTCCTTAAAGGTCACTTCTTCAGGCTCTGGCTCCAGTGGCCGGAGGAAGCTGCAGTCATTTTTCAGGGCTGTAAATGCCAAAAGAAAAACGCACTGAGTCACAGCTTTCCTCCGTGCCCCTGGTCAGCGAGCGCCTCTCGCAAGGCATTTCCTTGCCAAATAAAGCTTTCCCCCCCACCCCCACCCCCCGCCTGAACCCGGAATAGACCTCGAGTAACCTTTGCTCAAGGGTCTTGGGATGCAAGCTTTTAAATTTAGTTTGCAAGCCACGGAGGTTCCCAGCTAGCGGATTTTACACGAAAAGATTTGGGCCCAGGGTGGCATCTTTACATTAAAAGGGATCACAGTGTGCGCTTTCGTTGAGTTTGTTTGTTTTTTGGGGTTTTTTCAGTGTTGTTTGGCTTGGTTTGAAACAAAATGGAAGGTTAAATTTTGATGGCCCAACCTTCCTCAGTTTAGAAGCAGCCCATAGCTGAACCTGTTACTTGTATGTCCTGAGGACAGACAGGTGCTCAAGCAAAGCAGAAAGGGCCGGAGAGATGAAATTTAAGGATTCATTTCAGTGAAGCTGAGCAGCGTCCTCTCCAACTAAATGTGTCTTCCCCGCTGTCCAATTCACAGACACCCATCTCATGATGAACGTGCCCCCGCCAAAAAAAATGCATAATTACTCCTGGTAAAGTACACCTACTTAATTTGTTGGACTAATTCATACTAAAGTGTGACTGACTGATGCTAGGCCTGACCCACCAAGAATGACGTTTTGAAGAATAACGTGAGGCCTAGGTAGCTGGGAAAGAGGTGTCAGGTAATCAGAAAGGCTAGGTCAGAGAGTGGACAAATGAGGTCATTGTATAGCATGCCTGTGTTTTGCTTAAGGGAATTTCTGCGGGTAGAAAATCTAATCTCTAAAAACAGCTCCCAGTGGGAAAAAAAAAAGATAGGAGTGAGTGCTTTGGATTAATTTGGAGTCTACATCAATTAAGTTACCCTTTAGACTTTTTTTCCCCTCCTGTGTAAGCCAGAAGCTGGTGGGCCTGAGTCACGGGACATCTCTGAGGCCGGACCGGCCTCCTGCATCTCCGTGGCCCCAGCAGCCAGCAGGGCTTTGTGTGGAAAGACACCCGAACAAAATGGGTGTCTGACGGTGGCTCTAGTTTCCCTGGGCCCTTGAAGACAGCGTCTGTAGGGGAAGAAGTCTTTTTAAAAATCTATAGTTTGAGACAGCACTTTCTAAGTTAGATTTCTAACCAGGTTGACGTTTCCTTTGTGAGCCTTTTAAGTGGTGCGGTTTCCACGTGTTTGAGGAACAACACAGCTCAGCTACTCGCTGTGCTGCTTCATAGCTGTGTGACCCTCAGCAAGTCCCTTCGTCTTTGTGTCTCAGTGACCTTGACCGGAACAAAGAGGGAGGCTGTGATCCGTGCTTCCAGCATTGTTGGGGGCTTGAGACGCTGTTCGCTGAAGTGTTCAGCGCAGTTCCTGGTGTGACACGGCTGTTCCCCATGTACTGTCTTTGAAGGGTTAACAGCGGAGCTGCCAACGCAGTAGACCATCTCGAGCAGTGGTGAGCTCCCCATCTATGGGAGTATTCAAACACCAGAGCCAGGATGATCTCTTTTGAGAGAAACAGTTGAGCTGATTCAAGTATTCAATGGCTGGGTGGAGGGATATATGTGGGGTGGGCGGTCTGTGGGAACCCGTTGGCCGTTAAAGACCTCTGCAATATGAAGTTCTGAGAGGACTAAATAGGTGCCCCAGTTCACAGGTGCATAAATGACAGAGAAAAACATGCAAACAAGCAACCGTGAGATGCTACTTTGTACCTATGGTGTTGGCGGAGGGAAAGGATGGGGTGGCATCCAGTGGGAGACAGGAATGGGAACAGGGACCAGGAGTAGGTGGTTTGTGGAAGGAAAATTGGTAATTCCTCGTTTGTGGATGGCTTGCTATGAACACATCTATATTTTAAATGTGAAAGCCTTATATTGGTTACTCCACCTCTAGGAATTGACCCAAGGAAATACTTAGGCAAATACTTAGTGCAACGGATGTTCGTCGTAGCGTTGTTTATAATACGGAGCAGCAAAACTTGGAAAAAAATCTGAGTGCCGCCACTGGAGTTTGTGGGGCACTCTACAGCTATGTACAGATGATGTGGAGCTTTATTTACTGACGTGAAAATATATCCATGCCGTATCGTTGAGCTAAAAAGAAAAGCAGGTCAACTGCAGGAGACAGGAGATGACCCCATTTTTGTAAAATAGCACCCGTTGATCTCTATGGGTAGAGTCTGCATAGATACACATTTAATGAAATTTTACCAAAATATTATTTCTGAGTGATGAGGTTTTAGGCGATCATTACTGTTTTCTCTATATTTTGATGATTTTTTGGCAACGTTTAATAAGAAACATTTATTAGAGTTTTAAAAGAGTATCTGTGTCCTAATTTTGAAAATAAAAGTGAAATAACTCGCCGAGCCCTGCAGAAACTCTCTAAACTGTCTCATCTGGCCTGATCCATCTAATAAGACGACATTCCAGGACAGGGAGCTTGCAGTGACGGAAGACAGTTGATGGATGGCAGAGCCCTCCAGCCTATCTGGGCTGATGGGCTGATAACCCCTCACACGGCCTGGCTCGCTTCAGACCACAGGGCTGGCCGCAGACCCCGAGGTCCCCGGCCTCCCTCAGAAGTAAACAGGAAGCAGAGGCAGGGCTGAGAGCTGGCGGCGGAGGACCTGCCTTCCCGGCCCAGAGCAGAGAAGACCTGGGCCCCTGGCTCGGCACAGCCTGAAATTCCCAGGAAACAGGCAGCAGGCATGGACAGGGGGGCTATGGGGGCTGTGAGTCGTGGATCGGGCTCCTGGCATCACTCGAGGGGAGGGACCGAGGGGGACACCAGTGGACCGTCGAACAGAGGGACAGGACAAGAGAAAGACAGAGACCAGCCAAGGGAGAAACAGGATGACAGAGCCACTTTATTGGGGCCATTTCAGGAAATAAGGATAGGAATGGGGACATCAAAAGAGAGAACACTGAAAACTGCTGAGCTCCCCCCTCAGCCTGGGGGGTGCTGGTCGCGGCCACCCACTGCCACCCCAGACGACTGATGATACCTTCCGGGGTTCTCCTGGCTGGGCTCAGGCTGGACACCGGGAAAATAGAATCCCGTGTGTTCTACCTACCCCGTGGGGTTTTAAGGGTGATTGAAGGACCACATGGATGTAAAATGACTAAAAAATGTAAAATGCTGCACCGATACACGGCACCACGTTTCTATTCTGGAATTAGTTTGAGTGAATTAAACCAAATCGTAGGTTACTTTGAGCTTAAAAAAAAAAAAAAAAAAAACTCACAGAAATTATCTGTCCAAAAAATGCTCTTAAGAGACTTCATGGAAAGTATCCTCTTTGTAAGGTTCATTTCGTCTTCCATTCATTCATTCATTCCTCAATTATGTATTGAGCTCTTCCTATGTTCCAGACTGTTCCATCCCAGGCGACAGTGCAGTGAACAAAAGACAGAAAGCCCTGACTCCACACTGTTCATTTTCTGCAGGAAACAACGGACATTTGTGGGAAGTTTGTAAAAAGACGTGGCCCCGCAAAGCCACGGCAGCCAAGGGTTACATGGCTGATCGATACGGAAGGAGCGGTGGTACAGTATGGTCCTCATTCTAGGACGCAGGGCAGGATGGCTGCTTGTGAAAACACGAGCTGAAACCCGGGGCTTGGAATTGACTCCACAATGTCAGGTTTCTGCAGCCTAACTTCCCAGGTTGTGTGTTTCCAAGATGAGCAGTTCTCGGAGCTGTTTTGTGACAAAAGACACAAAAATATCTGCCTACTACGAAAATACCTTAGAATAGGATTTATCAGAAAGCAAGTTTTGTAGGGCTTTCCTTTTTGTATGATCGTTATTTTTTTCTTTTTTGCCATGCTGTCGCTTGTGCAATATTTTGTGAAGACTTTAAATTGAGAGTTTGAGAATAGCCTTTCTCCCCTTAATGACAATAATAAAAGCCAACTGACTGTGAGTCAGGGACAGCTCTCAGTGCTTGGCATTTATTAACTCACGTGATCTTCACAACAATTATTACCCGCATTTTACAAACGAGGAAACCAACGAGGCACACAGAGAGGTTAAGTAACTTGCCCCAGGTCACACAGTGGGCAAGGGGCGGAGCTGGGATTTGAATCCAGGCCTGTGGGCTCCATCATCTGTGTAATCCCTTTACCGCAGAGCCTCCAACTGTGGGCAAGGGAGAAGACGAAGAAACGGGAGTCACTGGTACTGAAGCCGGCTTGGTGTCAGGCTCTGCTGCCTCATCTGCATTCTCATCTCTGATTAGCCCACACTCTGGGGGGCTAAGTCCCAGCTCCCTCCCCATTTTACTGGTGAAGGGGACACCAGGCGACCCACCCATCGGAGATCACAGACCCAGTGAGTGGAGGGCGCGTGACACAGACCTGGTGTGACACAGTGGCTGTGTCTTTCCATAGAAAGAAAACATAGAAAACATAGAAAAACAAAAGAGCATCACTGCGTCAAATCATGGTTGAATGTGGATTGCATGAGTCCTTGAGTCCTTGGAGAGGATCAACTTTTGGGGAGGAAATAAAAAACCTGCCTTAAAAAAAACCCCAAACCCAACTTAGCTTTTCTGCCGGGAAGAGCCACCAGCTTCAGAGAGCTTACGCTGCAAGCCTGTGGCGTGCTGGAAGTTAGCAAACACGGAGAGGCGCCGGCTTGGGAGCCTCTCCCGGAGAGGATTAATCAGGGAGTGTTTACTGCACACCCTGGAGGCTGCACTGAGACTGTGCCCGGGCCCCAGAGACAGGGTGAATAGTGCTGGCATGTGGGGCCTCACCGTCCATCCCGAGGGCCGCCGGGGGGCTCCTGCCGCAGAAAGCCTCCTCTTCGTCCTCCTTGCTCTCTTGCCGGATGTCAGGCTCAAAATGCAGCAAGTGAAACTGGTTTCTTCGGGGCCGGACCGCTTTCCCTGTCCCTGCGCCGGGCAGCTGCCTCTGGATCGCATTAAGCTGCGTAAATAACAAGGCTGTTGTCAGATTCCCCCTGGCAAGGAGAGGGCACAGGGGGAGCCCCGGGGCGTGACCTTCGTGTTTCACAGCAGGAGTCAAAACGCCTCCCGGCCGTGGAGGGTCTGTGTTGTGCTTGCACTGGGCCCTGACAGGCAGATGTGTTTGCCGCGCGCGGCAGCCCCTGCAAACGCGGGGTTTCGCTGGCTCCCCCGGTCTTCGTGGTGGGACCGCGAACCTCCTGGCTTTGGGCGGCCCCCTGGGGACGGGGCTTCGCGGCCGCCGTCTGTGGCAGTGACAGGGGCGTTCGTGGCGGGGACTCCTGCGCGGCCGGGGGAGGTGCTCAGGAAGCAGGGGTGTCACGGCCCCCCCAGATCCCAAAGGTGCAGGGAGGCTGGCCCTCCCTCTTCCCGGACCCATCCTGCTTGGGGCAGCCGCCTACAGGTACTTGAAATGAAGAATAAGGCAGGGTCCAGGGCTCTGTTTCCAGCTTCCGCTCCTAACCCAGGTCCTCACCCTGCTTCCCCGGGCACGAGGGCCAAGCTCAGAGGCTCCATTTGAAGTGGCCGCTTTCGGTGTCCTCGTTGGTTGTTTCTCCGGTTTTTAAGAGACTCTGCAATCTATGATAGTGGTGTTTAAAAGAAAAAGAAAAAGAAAAAAAAAAAAAAAAGGAAAAGGCGTGGGGAGTGAGACATAGAAGGAAGGGAGGGAGAAGGAAAATGAGGTAGAGGCAGATTTACTGCTCACCTACTATGTACTGAGCACCTGCTCACAGCCCTCCTGGTGACAGGGTTATAGGCCCATTTCATGGATGAGCAAACTGAGGTTCCGGGAGATTAGTAACTTGCCCAGATCACACCCACACGTAGGGTGGGATCCAGCCAGGATTCAACCTGGAAGTTCTAGTGAGTGGAGGCCCCAGAAAGAAAACAACAGTCACCTCACATTTCTTGACGGAATTCCAATGAGTTCCTTCCTTCTCCAGCCGGGTCATTCCTCTGTATCGTGTCAGTATTGCTTTGTTCCCCTCTTTATATTTGCAAGGCACAGCAAGGCCTGTTTTAGCAAGAAAATGATTTCAGGGCCCTTCCTCCATAGAAAGCCTTTCTTACCCTTATAATTATTCACTAGTAACTAAATACCATCCCAAGGAACAGGGCAAAGTGCTAGAAAGAACCTTGAGGGATGAGACCCCCGTCTTTCCTCCCTGCCCAAGACGGCGGAGTCTCTCCAGCACCCGTTTATCTCCACCCACGGAGTAAACGAGGAGCTTCTCCCGCAGTAACGGGTCTCTCTGGGGCTTTGCCTGTGTGACCTCATTCCGGCCCATTTTCCAGGTGGGGAAACTGAGGGCTGGTAAACCAGTCAGGTGCTTCAGGGGCCAGGGGCCTGGGCCTGGGAGTCAGCTGACTCAGAGTCACGGACGGATTCTCACTTGATGGGGTTCCCACAGAGTTTATGGCATCGAAGTTTGGAGCCCCAGCCAGGGCTGCTCTGACCGCTGACTCTCCACCCCGTCCGCCTGTCTGGTTGTCTTAGGTCTCCTCATTCTCCGAGAACCTCGTGCACATCTGCTTCTTGTCTGCTTCTCCCTGCAGATTACGAGGCCTCTGTCCTTGGTGTCCCTCATCGCGTCCTCGGAGCCTGGGCCGGTGACCCCGCATAGTAGGTGCTCAATAAAACTGGACTAGATGGTGCCAGGAGATGAAGTGGGCAGCAGTGCAAAGTTCAAAGGCTCGGCTCGCACCTGATCCTCCGAGGGAGGGCTCCCCGAGCCCCAGGAATGGAAGCCCTCCCCCTTATATGGGGGGGACCGCCGTCCTCCTCACTCTGATCTGCAGAACCGCAACCATGACGGGGGCTTCAAAGCACGTCTGCCAATAGATCAAGCCTCCTCTCAGCCATGACAGCCCCCCATTGCTCACCTCCCCAAATAAACCTGCGTAATGAAGACAGATGGCCCTGGTCAGCGCCGGCCGCGCTGGGAGCGGAGCAGAGCCTGCAGATGGGGCCGGGGAGGCCTGAGGCCCCACCCCCCACCCCAGAGCGGTGTCTGGGGTGTCACCAGGATGGACACGAGCCTGCACCCGCTCCGTCGCCCCCGGGGACAACGTCTCTACTTGATAAGCCCGGTGAGTCAGGAGATGGGCCCCTTCCAAGGCATCCGGGGACTCGGGAGCCCCCTGGGACACGAGCCCCTCGGCTCCCGCGCACCTTGTGCCCGCGGGAGTGGAGGGCGGCTGGCGGGACCAGGGCCTCCTGTTGGTGAGGCTTTCTGGATGCGGCCTCCTGGAGGTGTCTCTGGGCAGCAGAGGTGCGGCCGGCATTCCGGCCCGCGTGCAGCGCCTCAGGAGGGCGCAGGCCGCCCGCCGCGGGGGAGACAATGGTAACGAGGGTCCCAAGGGACGAGCCATGAGCCCCGGGAGGCAGGCGTCCACACACCCTGCACGCCAGCAGCTGTTATCACCCCAGCTCGCGGGCAGGGAGACTGAGGCCTGGAGGGGTGCCTGCGGAATCCAGCGCCGGCACGCAGGGGGCCCGGTGGGAGGGGACCCACGCGGGTGTCTAGACGCTTCTCCCAGCCTCCCGGGGCGCAGAGGAAGCGCGGCGAGCGGAGGCCTGCGGGCCTGCGTGCGTGCCTGCGTGCGTGGAGGCGGGCGGGCAGGCGACGCCTGTGTGGTCCGAGGGGGCTTCGTGTGTGTGGTCCACCACCAGCCCGACGCTGATCATCTGTCCAAAGGCTGCTAAGTGCCTGCCCGGTGACCAGTCTGTTTACTTTAGTCCTGTCTGCACCAACTGAACTCAGAGAGCTGTCTCTCTCCAGCTGGACCTCCTCAGGGGGAGAGGGAGCAAGGGGGGGAGGGAGGGAGGGGGAGAGGAAAGGAGAGAGAGAGGTGGGGAGGGAGGGAGAGAACTTGGAAGAAAGAGAAAGTGAGGCGCGCACGTGAAGCTCTACGCCGGGTAGGCTGTTAATGGGGTTCCCAAGAAATCCAGACAACCGCCGACGGGCCATCTCACCTCCGTCCTTCCTCCAGCACCTTCCAAGCGCCCTGTGCGAACCTCAGGGGAGCCCCCTCCCTACCCCGGCCCCGTCCGCATTTGCCCAGAGGGACCCGGGTGATGAATCCGCCCCTCCGTCGAGCGCGGCCGGAGCTTGGCTCCTGTTCCCTCACCACTGACGTCAGAAGACGTCCGTCGCAGGCGCGTGCTGGTGAGCGTCTGTGACGTGAGCTCGGCTGAAGGCAGAGTGGGTCGCGTTGGAGGTTTGGGTGAGCGAGGGCAGGGTCTGCACCTGGTGTCTGTCCACCCATCGCAGGCAGAGGTTTCAGCCCCTGGCTAGCCCCCCGAGGGTAGGACGAGGAGAGGTCCTCTGGAGGTAAACGTCCCACCTAAACACGTCGCGGATTGGATTTATGACGTGCTGCCACCGCTGTGCGGAATTCCATCCCTTCAGCGGCTGTGCTCTAGTGATCCCGCTCTCAGAGTCCTGATATTCAGCTGTAGTTTACATTTCCCCCAGCTTCACACTTTCAGTTGACGGTTTTCTCCTCTTTACTATGTATTTCCTACAAATCATCTCAATGTGATATGCAATGAAGAGGGCTGGAGACGAGAGAGAGAAAGAGAGAGAGAGAGAGAAGAAAGTTCTGGAAGGCCTGGTTTCAATGGATGTCAGCCTAGCACTTTGTATTAAGACCTGAACAGTCTACAAGAAAACGATCCAGTGTCATATGCATAGAGAAGTTTCGTTCTGAAGAACGCTCTATTTTTTGAACCCAAAGCAATGTTCGTGATGATTTAGCTGAATGCTGCGCGCTCAGGGCCCCTTCCTGCGGTTTACACAAAAGCAGAGCCCCTGCCTCAGGACAAACCAGTCTTCTGACCTCCATCACTGTGTCCAAGTCAAGGAAATTATTAAATACACAACCTGGAGATGAACAGATAACTTCATTAGGTGGCTTGTTTTACAAAAGAGCACTTTTTTTTTTTTTTTCAACCGAGGTAAAATCCACGTAACAGGCAATTCGCCACTTTGAAGCAAGCGATTCAGTAGCATTTAGTACATTCACAGCACCGTACAATCACCACCTCTGTCTAGTCGCAGAATATTTTCATCACTCCAAAAGAACACCCCAGACCCATTCAGCAGCTTCTCCCCGTTCCCCCTCCCCCCAGCCCAGGGCACCCATAATCTGCTTTCCGTCTCTATGGATTTGCCTAGAAAAGCAAGTATTTCTTACTCGCCAAAAGTGCTCAATGAAAATGGCTTAGCTGTTTTTAAATTATTGTTATTATTATGGAAAAAACTCGTACTCGGGTAGAAAATTTAATTATTACAAAAAATATGAGACGTTTAAAAGAATGCCCCCTCCCAGTTTCTCACCCTAAGTCGCTAAAGGCAGCGTTTGGTGCCCCCTAGGCCCCCCTCCCCCAGACATCTCTCTGTATAAACACTCCCATAACACACCCTTTTAAAAGCTAGTGGAATCACATTGGATGGCTAGTTGGCAACCTGATTTTTTTTCAACCTAACAATATATGTCATGGACATATTTTCATGTCAGCACACACAGTTCTTGATCATTTTCGTCTGCCCAGGGCTCCTTCCTGCAGACCTACAAGTTGCTTTAACCAGCCCCCTCGGGCTGGGTGATTAGGTGTTAGCATCTAGTTTTCATTCAAAAGGATTGACTTTCTGGGCTGTTAATTGATTGGATTTAGGGGGCTTGCTCTCAGGCGGGAGGGATTGAGGAAGGATTCGAAGAATTCTGTAGAGGAATTCAGGACCCACTGACCCCACCAGTGAGACCCCAGAGTCATGCAGACACAGCACTCCCTTGGTGCATGTTTGCAGATGTGGGTAGGGGACAGACGCAACCAGAGATGACCCACTGTTAGAAGGAGCTACCCAAGGACAGGTGACCCACTAGCAAGGCCACCTCAGGAGGAGGCGTGTACGGGCCGGCCACTCAGGCCCAGCGCGCTTGGGCATGGGGGGGTGGGGGGGGTGCGCGGCAAGGGCTCAGGAGGGAGCAGGTTCTGCTGCGGGGCGGCGGGCAGGGTGGCTCTTCTGGGGAGATAGCAGCGCTGGGGGTGAGGGTGGGAACGGCGAGGCTGGCATCGCTTCTGGGATGCTGGCTGGGAGATGCCGGCTGGCGTGTGCCTGTGTGTGTTTGTGTGAATCTGTGCGTGTGCCGGCCAGAGAGGAAAGAGAAATTCCCCTCAAAGGGCGGGATGTGTCAGTCTTCCAGAATCCTCTTGAGAATCTGGTAACTCAAGTCTACATGTTGCCTTCATGATGTAAATGGTTGCACATGGAGATTTTTTTTTTTAAGCCAATCATCTTGTCAGAGTTATCTCAGATATGTGCTTTCTCTCTCCACCTCTTCGAATTTTCTGAGGCCCAGGCAGTCTCTGCTTCTCTGGGGAGGCCTCCTGGGCCACCTGGGTGAATCTCTCACGTGCTTCTGTCCGCGTAGCTCACACATACAGCCTTGAGATGCCTTCCAGTCCTGGGGTCTCTCCTTTCCCTCCATAGTCCTGTCTCTCCAGTTACACTGCAAGCTCCGAGGGCAGGGGTCTCTTAGGACTTGGCCCTGGTCCTCGGCACGTGTGTGAGTCCAGTACCACGTGTGATGGGCCCTCGCGCTGCGGCTGCAGACCCCTCAGAATCGCCACAGGCATGCTGGCAAGGCCCCTCCCACTCGGGTTTCTGAGGACGCTTCGGTCCAGAGGGGTGAATACGATTATCCACGTATTGGGGGGCAGGCCTGAGGGTGAGGGAAAGCGACACCCTCGCCTCAGGCACAAAATTGAAGGGGTTGCCAAAGAAACAGTCGCCAAGAACTCTCCGGTCCCTCCTGGCTGATGGATCTTGTCCAAGGTCAATGGCGGTGGAACCGGGACGCACGCAGACCAGGTTTCCACGCAGACCAGGTTTCCGGTGGCAGAGGTTTTCTGTTAAGCTGTCCGCCCTGAACTGTAACGGCCAGCCGGACCCCTGAATCTCTCTGGTACATAGTGCTGACCTGCCTGGGCTCCTTGGCTTCTCTGTGGGGCAGACGGCGAGGTACGAACTAGGCTGAGGTTCCATAGCATCCAGGGGGCTGCACAGAGAAGGTGCTTAATAATTCTGCTTGTTCAGTCTTTTCCCGTCTGGACCTCCAGCCTGTCCTGAGCCTTCACAAGGTGTCTGAGGTTAGCGATGCACTTAAAACTTCCTGGCGTTGCGTTTCTGTCCATGCAGGGTATTGTCGCACCAGGCACAGCAGTGATCCCATCTGACACTCGGATACGAATCTCCTGGAACAGAGTTTTACAGAGAGGCACGTATTTCATGCAAAATGCACACCTCGCCGTCCGCTTCCTCACTGCTGAAGACAAAACGTCCTCCTCCTTTTACTCAATGTGTCATATTTTTAAATGAAATGTTCCCCAAACCCAGACCCTCAGACTCTGGAAAAGGGAAAGTTTATAGGATACATGGGAAGGGTCATTTATAAATTGATTTCACTGTTGACCAAATAGTTTTGCCTTTTTTTTTTTTTAATGAAGTGGTAATGTTCTTAAACCAAGGCTCGCCCTCCCACCCCCCAGGTGGAGCTCTGTTTTGCTAAGATACAGGCTTGCAGGACCCAGGCAGGCTGGCGGTAGTCCCGGCCCCGAGGGGCTATTAGCCTGCCGGCTTTAATTAAACTGATTGACCAATTCAGTAAAACAACAACAACCGTGTAATTATTTGGTGGAATTGGGCATTTTTCGAGCCGAATTTATCTACCATCACGATGGATGGGGAAGGAAGCAGGCTGTGACAGGGAAGGGTGGGCCGGAGACCTGCTCCATCCCATCCCCCCCGCCGCCTGGCTTGAGCTTCTGGGAGCCTCGGCCTCCCCCTTCCAGAAGTTTCCGATCAGATGGGCAGGACATGCGCTGCATTTGGCTCAGGACCTGCTACCAGAGGGTATCAATGTCCCCTCTGTCCTCACCTTCCTCACCGCCACCCCCCCACCGAAAGATAACTGTGCTGAGAGGCAAAGTCATCTCAGAGGTCAGGGGAGAAGCCGCCTGTCCTAAGGTTGTTTGGAGCTGGGGAGTTTTTGTTGGACTTTGATGTGGGGGGGGGCTAATTGAGACATCCCTTTTGAAAAAGTGTTATTTAATATCATTCACTGATCATCTAGTATATGCAAAGGCCGCCGCTAAGCTACTCCGGGAAACCCTAAAACCAATCCGATGCAGTCCCACGGAGGTAACAGACCAGACGGGACCCCCAGCTAGTCCTGAGGGAGGGAGGGGAGCCGGGCGGTGCCGGGGAGCCGGGCGGTGCCGGCCCGCCTCTCCATCAGGGCCGTGGTCTCGCCAGCGGCTCCGCTTAAAAGGATGCTTAAACCTGACTTTCCATGTTTCCTAAGAAGGAATTTATAGAAATGGTTTACAAACATAGCATGCATTGACCGTAGAGTATCCGGAAAATACACAACGGCACAAAAGGGGATTTAAAAACGAAAAACACAAAGATGCCACCACTGAGGGAGAAGCACTTTTCACATTTGGGGGTTTTGGTGTGCAAGTTACACACACACTCCTCCCCCCACCCCACGTGGAGCAGTGCCTGGTGTGGCACCAGCCCCCAGGCAGCATCAGCTATTGTTATTACCGTTATTTATTTTCTCTCGTCCTCAGAAAAACAGGGTGGAATTGTGCGTGCGCTGTTTTTGCAAATTTCATTCTCTCTCCGATCGCTCGAGCATTTCCCTCGCCCTTCAGTATTTTTCTACAATATAATTTTTCGTGGCTGGAGAGCGGAAAACTGCTTTAAACCCTCAGCCCTCTGCAGTGACCCCCCCCCCCGCCCCGCCTCCCGCTCACTGCAGAGGGTGGGGTAGCCACCTTGTAGCTCAGCTTCCCCAGGAAGCAGGGTGGAGATGCACGGCGGCGCTTTGGGGCCGCGAGGGCTTGGGCTTGGGGTTCGGGGCTCCGTGGGCTTGGGGGAGGCTGACATATTTGGGCGGAGTCGGCATACATCTTTGCCATTTTGTGAACTCAGCTCCCTATCGAGAGGGGAGGCGGGAGAGTGAAGCTGCTGGGGCTTGGATCCGCCCGGTTCCTGAGTTTGCCTGTTTTCGGGGGTAACAGCAAAGACACTTCGGAGGCCACCTCCCCTTCCCAAATCGGATTGTCGCAGCCCCAGGCCAGGGGTGCCGGGTTCCAGGGCAGCAAGCGGCACTGCCTGCCCAGGCTGCTTCACCACTGGAGAAGGAGCAGACAGCCTGGGACCACAACGCGGCCCCCAAGTAAAGGCACGGAAATCGCATTTCAGTTCACGCGTGTGTTGCGGCTCAAAAGTGTGAATATTTTAACAGCACCACCAATAAGAACGCTTAACACTTGCTCCGAGGCAGGCAGTGTTCTAAAGGCTCTTGGGGGGAACTCATCGCGTTTTGCACCCGTCCTTTGAGGAAGGTACGGCACCAGCTCTTTGCAGCCAGAAGGCCGCACATCTCCCAGGTCGCGCGTAATTCCTCCCCATCCCCAGAAACCCGTCTTGTTTCCTTTGGTCGAAAAAACCCCCGATATGCGCAGTACTAGCAATATTACTCTCTTGTCCCCTCTTATTACAAAAACAGTAAACGTTTGTCACCCACGTTGCAAGCGTCACAATGAGAAATGACTTAGAATGAAGGTCCTGCGTCCCCCCAGATAAGAAGCGCTGCCATGGACAGCAGACTCCGTTCCAAGGAGATATCAAGTCAGAATGAGGATTTCTTTCCCAGGGTGGGGCGTTTCTATCCCGTCTGCCAGGAGCTGGCCTTTCTCACACCCGCTGCTCTTGCTGGCCTGTGGTGCTCTCCGATTGTGAGTGGATTTTAATGAAACTGGAGGGCTCAGGGGGCTGCCCGGGGAAGAGCTGGTGACTTTTAATGGAGGAGTTCGCGCCCTGGTTTCTGGTTTTCTACGACTTTGAATCTGGCCACTCCTGCCTCTGGCATCCCCAGCTGAGCTCTGAATCCCCGGGGGTTTCTGTAAGTGGGGGGGGCTCTAATAACAGAGTCTGCTCCCAGGAGCTGGGGGTCCACGCCCGCGACGGAGCAGGTCCCCGTAGGGCACTATTAGCACAGATCCTGTGGCCCTGTTCCCTCCCCACTGAGGGTCCCCTTATCAAGCTGCTGCCCTTTCTCTTTCCAACCTGGACCGCAAACGGTGCCCTCCTCCAAGTCTTCCAACCTTTCCACTGACAGCACCGGACACGATAGGATTATCTGTCGTTTTAACTCTTTTTCTTAGGAATTTCTCCCCTCTACTTTTAATTAAAATTTTAATATCACACGCGCAGATCGTAAATTGAACCGAGGTTCATTTTCACCACCTCCCTACTGCGTTCTTTTTACTCCAAAGGGAAATGGGACCGGGTGGGTCCGTCTCAGTGGCAGAGGCGGCGCCCCCGCCCCGCGGAGCAGAAAGGTGCCGGGGACTGGTCTCCGCGCGGGGGGCGCGCCGAGCTGTGCGGGGCCGGGGGCGCCGCCGACCTCCCCCTGCACCTGCCAGCCGGACCCCGACTCCCGCCAAACAGCCGGCGCCGCCGGCGCGAGGAGGCGGGTGCGCAGAGAGCACGGCCCGCGCCCCGGTTCCCGAGCGGCTGCGATGCGCGGTCGGGAGCCGGGCGCGGAGAGCGGAGCAGGCCCGGGACCCGAAGGGACGGAGGAGTGCGGGGCGGGCGCTGGAGGGGAGAGCGCGCTGGAGAAGGCCAGGGGACGGTGGCCAGGGGGTGCGAGAAAGTCCAGAGAGAGTGTGCGCGCAGGGGCGCGCAGCGGGGGGAGCCTCAGGGGAGAGGGAACCCCAGCGGAGCCGGGAAGGAGCCGCCGTTGGGGCAGCTGCTCCCGGGAGGCCAATGCGCTGGGCGGCGCAGCGGCTGCAGCCGGAGTGCGACCCCGCACCCACTCAAGAGTACCACCAATTCCTGGCCCCTTTTCGACATCACCCCAGTCAGTCCCCAGACCTCCAAGTCACAGGTGAGGAAACTGAGGCCGGAAGCCGCTGAGCAGGAAGCCCAAGGCCAGGGCCAGGCTCCTTCAAGGTTGCTGAGTTGAAAGGATGAGCCTGGAGCCGAAGCCTTGACCACCGGACACCAGGCTCACACCAAAAAAACGACAGCAGCAACTTGGAGTAGGCGCCCTAAATGCCCAGAACCCTGCGTTTTTTATCCTATCGGATTTGCAAGCAATCCTATGAAGTACTGTTAGTCTCCCCGTTTTACAGAGGGGGAAACTGAGGCTGCACCTGGAGGACATCCCTCTCTCGTTCGTGGAGCATCTCCGTCTCCTCGGGTGCTGCTTGCAGAGCCCAGGTTTCTCCTGCTGTATCTCCCATCCCCCGCCTGCGTGGGGGCAAGGCACATGGGCTGAGTTCTGGTTGGGCAACTTCCGTGAAACAGGGAAACTGGCAGCCCTGGGTGCCCAGGTCTCAGGGCCAGCCCCACCTCCCTGGGGGACCTTGCTGTACCCCAGAGTTTCTGCACCTGAGGCCTCCCAGCCTTGCCCCTTAAACTCCTGCAAGGCAGTGCAGCCAGCCCTTCCAAGGTGGGCTTCAGGGAGAGGAAACCATCTTCGCTGCTTATAAGAGCCATCTCCTGCTCCTCTTGCTGATGGAGTTGGCTAGCAGTTCTTAAGCAACACCTGGGGACTTGCCTCGTGGCGCGGTGGTTAAGAATCCGCCTGCCGATGCAGGGGACACAGGTTCAAGCCCTTATCCGGGAAGATCCCACGTGCCGTGGAGCAGCTAAGCCCATGCGCCACAACTACTGAGCCCCGTGCCACAACTACCGAGCCCGCATGCCACAACTACTGAAGCCCGTGCACCTAGAGCCCGTGCTCTGCAACAACAGAAGCCACCGCAATGAGAAGCCCGCACACCGCAACGAAGAGCAGCCCCCGCTCGCCGCAACTAGAGAAAGCCCGCGCGCAGCAATGAAGACCCAACGCAGCCAAATAAATAAATAAATAAATAACGTTTAAACAACACCTGGATGCCAGATGAGCTGATGTGTGTTAATTAGTTCTTGGCCAAGTCAAAGCACCTTGGGAAGAACCCAACACAAGAAGGCCTCGAGTGGATGACATCCGTATTATGCAGTTTAACAGGCCACAGAAGCTGAATTCCCTGAATTCTCACTGGCCTGCCCAAGTGGGTGTGGCACGTTAGCTTCTGTGAGATTCCCAGGTACCGGCATCAGGACCTTTCATCTCCAGCGTGACTGGGAATCTATCAGAAGGCTTTTTAGGACTTCCCTTCCCTTGGCCAGAAGCGGGCTGAGGTTGGGACCATTCAACAGGGAGCTGTCCCAGGTTCCCATGAATATTCAGAAGAAACAAATGCAGTCAAAGGCATCTCCCTTGAAATGCAGAGGGAGTGCAGCAAAAGTGAGAATTCAGTGCTCAGTTTTTCTTGAAGATGTGGTTAATTATCATCAGCCCGGGCTAATGGAATGTCCTCATGAACACAGTATCTTTTCATCAGGAACTTACTGAGTGATGGGGGGCATTCCTTCTGTCCTGGTTTTTCCTTCTGTGTAACAAATTACCCAAAACTCAGTGGCTAAGACAGCCATGTTCTTTCGCTCACAGCCTCGTGGGTGAGGCATTCAGAAAGGGCCCCGCTGGGTGGGTCTCGCTGGGGCTCTCTCTTTTGATTGTGGTCAAATGTTGGCTTGGACCTACAGGAGGGCACACTTTTATAGCTGCCAGTGGATACTTGCTGCCTACCGGGGGCTCAGCTGGGCTGTGGATGGGTGCCCCAGCACCTGGCTCCTCCAGCAGGGGGTCTCAGTGCTGTTGGCCGTCTAACAGGCAAGAGCTGCCTAGTGTGTCATGCCCCTGAGTTTCCTTGCCTGGGGCCTCTCTGGATTTTGCTGCCTGCATGGGAATCTTGTGCGTACACACACACACACACACACACACACACACACACACCCACACCCACACCCACACACACACACACACACACACACACACACACACACACACCCCGCCAGCAGCCTTTGATAAATATCCCATTGTCTCTGCTAGGGTGATGGATAATTCACCTACACTGGCTCCTAGAGTTTTCCCGGCACAGCAGGGTTGAGCTCAGTGGCCCATTGGTGCTAAGTGACCCAGTGACCCACCCTTCACAGGCTGCCCTCTGCCCCGCTTTTCCTACCCTGCTCATCCGCTGCTATTTCCTGGGACTGTCAGCTAAACAAACTTGTTCACTTGAATGCTGTCTCTGCATTTCATGGGAAGGAGTCCAAATGAAAACAGTCCCCAAGAAGTCTGGCTCCTTCTTTTAGGCACGGAGACCTCCCCAGACCAGCCTTCCATGTAAGATGCTCCCAAGAAGTAAACAAAAGTGAAGGACCTGCAGACTCATGGTGACTTTTGCAATCAGGGCCACCCCACACGAGGCCCAGGGAACATCCTAGAAGCAGCCTCCCTGGACATTGCCCAACACCAGGTCCCTGGACTGGGAGGGTTTGGGTCTTAGCAAATTGAGACCCCTCCCCTCCTGTCACCCAGAGCTGGAAGCAGGGATTTTGTGGGAAGGAACTTTGGCTGGTGGTTGGAGAGGGTCCCGATGGGGAAGACCATGCGTGAGAGGCAGCAGTTTGTCTCACATCCTGTGGGGTGATGGTGTGCCTGCTCAGCCTGACTGGGTAGCCTGATGAACTGGTCTAAACCTTCTGCAAATTCGTGAGCCAGTCTCTCTGAGTCTGGGCACTGTCAGAGGACATGTGGACAATGGGCTCTCCCATCCTGATGATGGTGGCAGGTTCATATTCTTGGTCTTGGCTTCCCTGGACGTGTATGCAACTTGCTCAGTGGCATAGAGCAAGTTGTGGGGTGAGGGCTGTGCTGGGTAGGATCCTGTGCTTGTGGTCAACTTAGGGGAAGGGAATTTACTGTATTGCCAAGCTCAATAACCAGCCATAAAGATGTAAAACCAGGCTCAGGAAAAAAGAATAAAAAAACCAAGAAAGTACTAGAGTCCTTTTGTGGAACAGGAACTATTTGATGGTCTCTGTAAGCCACCACTGCTGGGCGCTATTGTATTCTTTTTAAACATGCATATGCACATAGCCCTTACTATTATAATATATATATACGAGCGTGTTTAATCTTCATAACAGTGCTGTGAGGTCAATAATTTTATCATCCCTGTATTTTAGACAAGGAAACTGAGGCACAGGAGAATTTAAAATGATTTGCCTGTGGTTAGTGGCAACCAATGTAAGAGGCAGCTGAGTTAAGATTTAAGCTGAAGTGGTTAGTTTTGGGGATATTAATGCTTTTTCCATTAAAATAAAAGGCCCAAAGATGGGGGAATCTGGCTATTAGCTCCCTGAAGGTCTTGAGAAGTCTTTCTTATCCACTTTGCAAGCTTCTTTTTCTGAGGTCTCATGGTCCAAAAAGGCTGCCGGAGCTCCATTCGTTGCATCCACATTCCAGGAAGCAAGAAGAGTGGTGGTAATGGGAGGAGGAAGACAAAAAGCTGCCCTCTCAACTTAGTCAACACTTCAAGATATTTTCTTGGAAGTCCTACACGATAGCTTTTGCTTACCTCTCAACAACAATAATAAGTAGAATAAGAATATAAATTTAATAATAATAAATAGAAATCCTTGTGCCAGCTTTCTTCTTTCTGGGCTCAGGTAGTAAGAACCATGTGAAATGATCATAAAATCAGCCATATCCTGGTTAACGCTTGAATTCCTATATTTAAAAATGCCGTAGGTAACTTGTTATGAAAACAGCCCTCATTATGCAGGTACGGAGCACAATTACTGGGACGCTGGTGTGTTTCGTTAAATAATTAGAGTGAGCTGCTAAAGACCTTCTCGTTGTTTCTGTATTTAGATTAAATCGGCATTACTGATTCTCCGTGGCAAGGCTTGCTTTCAAGTTCTTATTGGTGTAATTAAGTGAGGTACTTTGCAAAGAAGACGCCCCCTGTTTACTTTTACACTCCAGGAGACCCAGCAATTACCTTCTCCAGCCCTGGGAGGGTGTGAGAAGACACAGCCCCTGCTCTCATCTGGTCTGACAGGCATGCCGTTTCGTTTCATCCATGCAGCACCCAGCACACCATCAAACGCAGATTTAAGCACCAGATCATTTCAAGTAGATGTCTGGGGTTTGTTTGTTTGTTTGTTTTTCTATTGGGACAACTTCACCAGTGTCCCTGAGATCTTCGGGACTTGGAGATGGCGGGGGGGGGGTGGTGCTGGGACTGTTTGGCACCAACTTCGTCATCCTGGGCAAGGTGGCTTTGCCCTTTCTGGACCTCAGTTTCCTCCCCTGTAAAGTGGGGATAATCACAGTTCATGAGCAAGAGGTGTTTCCCCCACCATTGGATCTTGATTAACCGTGAAGCTGTGCAAAAACCAAAGGGCAGAACAGAGAAGCCAGAATCACTGAGGAGCAAGCAGCTTTCCTTCGCCCCCAAATATTCCCCCCACCCGTGCATTTCTTCTTTCCCATTTTGACCCACCTCCCCTCCCCCAGGCGGCTCCTTCCTGGCGGGGTTATCAAGAATCAATTGATAGTATTTGACAAAAAGGTTTTGAATGGCAAAATACACCACTGAAGATACTTAACGTTCTTCAATGTGTATGACGGTATTCTGTATCACTATATAGAATATTAAAAAAAAAAAAAAAAAGAGTCTGTTGAGAGAGATACCGCCCCTCCTGGGCATTTCTGTGTGTTCCCAGATGCGTCCAGTCAACAAAGGGCAGGAGGACATCACCGCGCACCCGCCTGCTGCGCGCAGAGGCTCAAATCCTGATGAAAAGCCTTTAAAGCTCAAGAGTCTGGGTGTCGTAGGAGTTTCAGAGAAGGTATTGGAGAGGCTTGTCAGTGCCTCTCCATCAGCTTCCCCTGGGGTTTTAAAATTTGATTTCCTTGGCTGCAAATTCAGCTCTTGGCTTAACCGCAAGCTCATGAAATAGTAACCATTTCCCCACTGGAAATTGCGTGTGTATGTGTGTGTGCATATGTGAAACCATAACTTTCTTCTAGAAAACGCTAAGAATGCTGGGGTCGCACGGTCTGGGGATGCTGTTGCCATGTGCCAGGACCCTTATCTTGTGGAATCGTCACGACACCCTGTCAGGTCGGGATTGTTTTGCTCCCATTACAGAGATGAGGAAACCGAGGTCAGACAGGAGCCCTGAGGCTCACCGGGGTCTCACGGGTGGTCAGGGTGGAGTCAGACCCAGCCGCAGGGCTCCTGCTGCCCCTTAGTCACGGGGTGGGTGTTCCACCCAGAAGGATAGTGCCCGGCCCTGATTCTGGAACTTTCCCCAGTGGTTCTTCCCTGTCAGGGAGAGTCTGCGCCTTTCTCAGTATCAAGAGGATGGACCCAGGCTCTCCACGGTTCCCTGGCCGCCCCCAGAGCCCACGGCCACCCATCTGTCAGCACCAGCCAGCTCAGGCCTCTTGCGCTCTGTGGCAACGTGCCAGCCTGCTCCCACCCTGTTCCTTTCTGGCACCAGGAGACTCAGGGCCGAACCTGGCTCTTTGCTTCCGTCAGCAGCCGTGAGGGCCAGGCCGGCTGTGGGGGCCCAGCATCGCCGCTCTCCCCGGCACGGGGCAGCATCTTCTCCCGGCTCCTCTGGGCCTGGGTGTGCCGTGCTCCTGTTCTCCATCAGATCCGCAGGCTGGAAGGAACTGCCAAGGCCGAGGGGGTCATCGTCGCTAGGGTAGGAAGGGTCACTCGTGATGTTTCTAAGAGGAGTTCAGGGTTGTTTCTTTGCGTGACCCCCTTGATAGCCTCTCCTGGGTTTCATCGTTTTTGATGTCTGGTTAGACTTCCTTTCCTTCTGAGATCAGTCCCAGCCAGGGTGTGAATCCCAGTTAATACTGTGTGACCTTGGGCGAGTGACTCAGCCTCTCTGGGCTTCATTTTCCTCATCTGTAAAATGAGACCAGTCATCACACCTGCCTCGTGGGATTGTTGTGAGGACTGTGTTGGTTAGTGCACACAGGCTTAGAGCTGTCCCCGGTACACAGCACCGAACGTTTGCCGCTGCTTCTATCTTTGTCCTCAGTACATATTCAGCATTCAAGAGACCCCCATGTGTCTTTGCAAATAAATGATGCAGTAGCTTCACAACTTCTGTGGCTCCTAGGGTTCAAGTTGAGGGGACCTTAGATAGAGTGCCCTTTAAAAAAGTATGTTCTATGGAAACCTGGCCTCTGCTACTTCATTGTGCAGTGCTCTACTGTAGGGAAATGGCACCAAAGAAAATCAAATCGTATTTTTCATCCAGCAAACTTAAATACCAGTCATTAATGGAAACATGGGAACTTTCTGGCATTAAAATACTATTGCTCAAAATAAACCAGAGAATATGAATTCCAAGGAGTTCTGTTGAGTTGGGGTTCCAGGAGAGTGTTTGGAAGGCTGGTTGCCGGGGTCACCAGACTCAGCTGAGCCCTTGGGACTCAAATGGCTACCCGGTTGTGGCCAAGATGCTTTCCCATGATCCCCCCGCAGGAGAATAATCCCGCTGGCTTTGGTCCTCCAGTCACCTCCCTGAGGAATGAATATTTAAGCAAAGTTGAGATTCTCCTAGCAAGACAGAATATGGGGGAATCGCATCTGGTATATATACATAGATAGATAGATAGATACATAGATACATAGATAGATACATAGATAGATAGATAGATAGATAGATAGATAGATAGATACATGGATAGATACATGGATGGATGGATGGGTGGGTGAGTGGGTGGATGGATGGATGGATGGATGGATGGGTGGGTGGATGGATGGATGGATGGGTGGATGGATGGATGGATGGGTGGATGGATAGATAGATACATGGATAGATACATGGGTGGATGGATGGATGGATAGATAGATACATGGATAGATACATGGGTGGATGGATGGATGGATAGATGGATGATGGATGGATACCCACGTACATAGACATATGCAAACATCTGGGTAATTTGAACCTGAATTTACTGGTATCCAGGAAAAAGGTGGTTGTTGGGCTTTCTTCTCCCTTCACATGTCCACAGAAATTCCTTATTCTGATTTTCCTTACATAGTTGTTGAACCTCGTTCTTATTTTGTCTACACAGAAATAACTTTTACATACAACACATCGCCCTTTAGCAAAGTAACTGAGTGTTGGCGCATGGCCTGCCCCAGTCCCGTAATCTCTAGCCGTCTAAGGCAATAATGTCTTTGAGTGAATGAAGCCGTCTCCCCGGCACGCTAATTCATCAGTTATCTGAAAGTGATTCATCTACATTGCGGAGGAAGCCCTGCACCCCACCAGATTCAGCTGGTGGCGTTTGATCAGGTTCACCCCGTGTGTGAACATCCCTCGGTCCCCGTGGAGCTGTCAAGGTGTGTGACGGAGCAGTGACAGCTCTGGGTGGGAGCCTAGGGGCTCCATCCAGTTTTTGAGTTCCAGACAGCCCCTGTCCTCGGGTTCTTCATTTGTAACATAAAGGTCCCTTGGAGGTGAGAAGTTTTGCAGCTCTAGGATCCAAGGATGCAGGAGGAGCTGCGGAAGAGGAGGCTGGAGGGGGCAACGTGGGACCCCCCTGAAGTGAGGAACAGTGGTGGGTGCAGAGGAAGGTCAGAGAGGGAGAGGAAGAGGACGTCGTCGCCAAGCCCTGCCTTCTTAGTCCAAATTAAATAGGTCTTTAATTCTTCCTAACGCAACCTAACCCAAGTCTGAGCTTCTGTTCCGGGAATCTGTCAATGCCAGGGTCTCCCAGTCACTTTGCCAGGGCAGCATCTACGAGCTGCGGGGCTCGCCTCGTGGCAATGTCAGAGGGAGGCACGCCTGCCCTTGACGTTGATGTCCGCGTAGGTCTCCCCTGAGACGGCCCCCCTCCCTGTCCCTTTGACCCTGCAGGCATGGTGGCCGTTTCCATGCCCAGCTTGGGACCCCTGGAATTCTGTGGAGATGTCTATCACCCTGCCTGGGTCAACTACCGTGTTTCCTCTCTGGGTCTTACTGCTTCCGAGCAAGGGACAGACTCTCATTTGCATAATCTAGGAGGGAGGTTCAACTTATAGAACAGACACCCAAAGGTCAAAGGTTTATTTTCCTCTCATGTTAGGTACCGGCAACCCAACTTGAACTTAACCACTAGGTGAAGGGTGTCAGCCTTGGGGAAGTCAGGTCACTGGGAGGCCAGGAAGTTGGAAGGGTCATCAGCAGGTGCTGGAGATGGGAGGAAGGGAAGAACGGTGGCACCTGGATTAAAAATCACTCCGGTCGACTGAGGAAAGCCAATGGCGTCCACCCACGATGATTTCCAGTAGCGCGAGATTTCCAGGAGGTGGTCCAGAGGGAAAGTGATGATCTGGAAATGGCAACAGTGGGTAAAGAGCAGGAACAGGCAAACGCTTCTCTTTGTGTGCAGTCACTGAAAGGGGTGAGCCGGCCTTCCCCACGCATACTTTCATCCTTAAAAATCCCCCAGGACCAATTGCAGATACTAACGAGCAGAAAAATAAGTGTTGGTTTCCAGATTTCTACAACTTTACCTCTGCTGTTGATGGCTGGGGGCCGCGGTTACTGGAGGAGACGTCCTCTGTGTAAACAACGCCTCCGTCTCCTCGTGTCGTGGCTTGGGATTTTATAACTTCCAGTTTCTGGTCTCTTCTACGGGACTTTCCAAATTCTGCCCCTTTTCCCAGATTTAGTGCGGAAAACTGAATTTGAGGTAATATGGATTTAGAACGGAAAGAATGTGCAGAAGGGTTCTCAGTTATTTGAAAAATTCTGTTCCGTAATAACGTTGATGAAAGACCAAGAGGAAAACGGGTGCAATAATAGGCTGATTAATACTTATAAAACAATTAATACTTATAAAAATAATTGTTATCGTTGTGCGGGCCTTACCAATGGGCCGGGCACTGTGCTTCTTAATTCATACACGTGACTCCATCCGCCCAGAACAGCGCTGTGACCTAGATGCTGGTATTGTGTCCACATTACAGGTGGGGACATGGAAGGTCTTCTTAGTTTTTGGTTGTCCTCACTGATTGATTGATTGAGGTAATACTCAACTTCCATGGAGAACTCATAGCTTTTGCATAAAAAGTTGGACAGAAAGAGATGCGTTGTCCCTGTGAGGGTCTGTTTCTGTAACTTACCACCAAATACCAGGTCACCCTGGCAGTGGCCTTGACGTCTGGCTCTTTGCATCTCTCCTGTCTCCTCCTGGCCTCCAGAGACTGGAGATCAGATGAGGAGACTGAGGTTTTAGCAGGAGCTGATGGATTTTCCTTGGGCCACCGAAGAAGCCGTAGACCAGCAAGGGATTAAAATGCCTCTCTCCTGAGCATCTTTTCTGGAGGGTGCTGAATGATGGAAGAGGAACGTGGAGGGGCGGGTGAGGAAAGCTTGGGTAAGATGACTGCCAAGGTCTCCAAAGGAAGTGGTCAGAGCCCAAGCTTTGAGTCAACCTCCAGCTGAGAACAGGCACGGAGGGTGTGCCCCAGAAGAACAGCAGGAAACCACGCCTGGTGACCCAGGGAGGATGAAGGTGCGGGGGAGGTTAGCGTGCCTTCAGCCATAAGTCCCACCTAGGGACTTGGGTTCAAATTTTCCCTCCGGGAGACTTCTGATCCCTGCCAAGATGGACAGCGCCATCCTCCAGGTCCTCCATCCTATAACTAAAAGCCCTGAATGTAACACCAAACAAACACACGAAGACTGGGAAAGGGGGATATTTGAAGCCAAAATCATAGCACCACCTGAGGTGGTGCCCCATGTACACAGAGGAAATAACTAAGACGATTATATTTTAAAAGTAGGGAGGAGGCAAGGACCTGCGTGGAAGTCAGTTTTCTAAACTCCATGCAACGTGATGAAACCTTGATATCAGTGGACCATGATCAGTTACGTCAAGAGGTTGTCATTTTTAGGGCAGATCCAAGGAAACTGTAACAGCCATATACCCAAAAGCATTATAACAAGTAAGTCAAACAGGAATCAGAAAAATGTGCAAGTAACCTACCAGACTTAGGGAAAAAAAGAAACAGAGGGATGAAAAATGGACGTAACAAACAAAATAACAAAATGGCAGACTGAAGCGGTAATGGACCCATAATTAGTTTAAATATAAATGGTCTAAATACAGTTAAAACAGAGGTGGGCAAAGTGGATGGAAAAAAACAATCATTGAACTCTGTGCTGTCTATAGGAAACTCACTCCAAATATATCGACATAGGTAGCTTGGAAGTAAAAAGATGGAAAAAGACATATCATGTAAATGTTAACTTGAGGAGAAGGAGCTGCTATAGTAATATCAGATAAAGTAGACTTTAGAACAAGGAAAGCTACCAGGGAGAAGGAGGGATCTTACCTAATGATGAAAGGATCCACCTACCAAATCTCACCTCCGCCATTTGCCATCTCTGCTGGCAAGCAATGTAGCCTCTGTGAACCTTAGTCTCTCCGTCTCTAAAATGGAGACAATAAATACTTCATAAAATACTCCGAAGGTTAAGTACTTAGCACAGATGAGCACGCAGTGAAGACTCAGTAGGTAATGGCTCATCGTCATCTTAAATAATGTGTATCTCATCATCACTGTTTACGTGATGTGTACCAGCCAGGAAAACAGGAACCACAGCAGTTGCTGTGTGTGTGTGTGTGTGTGTGTGTGTGTGTGTGTGTGTGTGTATGAGAAAAAATATACGTAACATAAAATTTACCATTTTAACCATTTTTACGCATACAGTTCAGTGGCATTAAGTATGTCCACGTTGTCGTGCAGCCATCACCACTGTCCACCTCCAGAACTTCGTATTCCCAAATTGAACTTGGGAGCCATTAAACACACCAGTTACTGTAACAGAGAGAATCTGATACAAAGATTTTTTAAACCAGGTTTTGGAAGAATGAATAGGCCAGAGGCCGCGTGAGAGTCTGCCAAAGTGGGAATGACAGACGGATGCAGCCACCACCTCTAGGGCTGGCGGAACCGGCTGCCCTGTGTGGAGGACATTTCCGCTGTGATGCTGGCGGGTCAGGAAGCAGACAGGGAGGGGCACCTCTCTCCCGCCTTCCCGGGCCTGGCAGCAGGCTCCCTCCGGCACAGACCCGGAACAGCTCTCAGCGGCGTGGCGGGCAGAGCCCCAGCTCCAGCTTCACTGTGCAGAGAACAGGGGGCGGTGTCTGAGTGTCCTGGGGTGGCCGTGACAAAGTGCGGGCTCAACGCCACACAGAAATGTACTCTCACCTTCCAGAGGCCAGAATTTCAAAATCGGGGTGTCAGCAGGGCCACCATCCTCCCTATAGAGGCTCTAGGGGAGGGTCCCTCCTGCCTCTTGCAGCTCCTGGGGGCCCCAGGCGTCCTTGGCTCGTGGACACATCCCTGCAAACTCTGCCTCCGTCCTCACGCGGCCTTCCTTCTGTGTGTGTCTGAGTCCAGATTTCCCTCTTCTTATGAGGATGGACTAGTTCACACACACCTCACCTCTCAACCACAGCAGGTGGGCTTGGAGCTGAGAGACAGTAGCCTAGTAACCAGCACGGGCATCCTTTTGAGAATCAGGGAACATAGGCCCACTTCTGCCCACACAGGTCACTGGGACCTTTCAGAGTCTCCGTTTCCCCATCTATAACATGGGGGTGAAGGGGCTTCCCTGGTGGGGCAGTGGTTGAGAGTCCACCTGCCGATGCGGGGGACGCGGGTTCGCGCCCCGGTCCGGGAGGATCCCACGTGCCGCGGAGCGGCTGGGCCCGTGAGCCGTGGCCGCTGAGCCTGCGCGTCCGGAGCCTGTGCTCCGCAACGGGAGAGGCCACGACAGTGAGAGGCCCGCGTATCGCACAAAAAAAAAAAAAAAAAAAAAAAATGGGGGTGATTAGCAAACAGGTGAAAATCAACCACGTGCCAGGCTAGGCGTGGGATACGAGACAAGATGACCCGATTCCTGCCGTGGAGGGGCTCGGGGTGAGTGATGCAGCCGGGCACCGGCAGGTGAAAGCACAGAAGGAAGGGGCCCGCTGCTGGCCTGCGCTGTACGGGCGAGCTGGGAGTCCTGGGCTGACGGCCCGGTCCGTTTGACCTGGGGGGATGAGAGCTGCCCAGCTGGAGTGTGCACGGGGCCATGGATTTCCAGGACCGAGATGCCTTTCCCAAAGCTTTCTGATGGGATTGAGGGATCCCAGGCAGAGCACAGAGCTTACATACATGATGCAAAGTGGTCTTCAAAGGGCCGGGGCTGCAGCGTCCATATGCATCGGACCCCGAGTAATGTAAACTGCCTTCTCCACTAGACCTACGGTTTATTTGTACAGTTTGGACCATTTCTGTAAATGTTTGCCCCGTTTGGAAATCCAATCCAAGGGAAAGCAAATGAGGGCTTTTATTCTGTGCAGAAGCATCCTGGTTGATGGCGCTGACATTTACCTGTTGCAGTTTATTAAAGGCGTCGGTGAGCACGATAAAGAAAGGACCCGTTTTGTTTGGTTCTGTCCTGTTTTTAAACATCTCAACACCAGGGAGAAAGGAAAATGCGTGGATTGGTGAAGAGTGAGGAGGTGTGTGGGGCTAGACGTTCGTGATGGGGGCCCGGTAAGCTATGGACGGATGAAAAGCCCCAGGGACGGGCGGTGAGGGGGGTTCAGAGTCGGGGTGCCCAGGCGGGCGGGCGCGCTGAAGGGGCACAGAGCTCTGCCATGTGTCAAAACACAAGAAATCCCTTCCGAGCCGCTGAACATGCTGGCAATGTGCTTGTGAAGGAAAAGATCCTTGGCTTTCACATAAAAATGACTAATTACGGCCAACCTCTCTCTTTAAAAAATGTATCTCAATATCCATAAAGTTGGACTTGCTACCACTAACGTATCAGCGGGAGAGAGCGCGTGAGCAGCTGTAAGTTACAGCGTGAGTGTTATAAAGTTCTCATGCGCGTAACAGATTCCTGGTTTTTAAATTATTATGCTGTTGTTACACTTTTCTGGGATTGGAGACACGTTGCAAACAGCAGAAAACTACACATGGAGACAAATGAACACACGGATGGTCCCTTGCTTAAGAATTCAGGGGTGGTTTTCCAGATCTTTAACCTGGGCACTGGCCACCCCCACGGCTGCTGACCAATCCGGAGGCCCCGTCCTTGAAGGCATTTCTGTGGCCGCCAGGCGGGTCACATGTAGGGCACCGCGAAGGGCACACTGAGCAGGAACTCTGGCAGCTCAGAGCAGGGCGCCTGGCCCGCCGTAGGGACCGCACTTCAGTCTGGACGGGGACCCCTGCGAACCTTGTTAAAATTCCGACTTCGGGGACCTCCCCCAGAGTTGTAATCCACCGAGGCTGGGACAGGGCCCCGGAATCCGAATACTCACCAAGGCCCCCAGGGGCTGCCCTGGACTTGTGGGGACAGAGGACCCGCCTGGGCTGCGGTCTGCCCTGTGCCTGGCGTACACGTCTGGAAACACGGCACAGGCCTGTGCTGTGACTGCAGACTTCTGAGAAGTGAATGATGTCTGTGTCTCAGCCACGGTCCCTATAGGAAGCAGACGGACCCCTCGAATTAGAAGAATTCCACGAGGGTCTGTTTAATAAGGGATTTTTATGCGAGTGGGGTTAGGGTGTTAAGGATGGACAGGTGGTCTGGAGGGGCCACGAGAATGTCCTGAATCTTCCTAAATTCTTCCCAAGTCCACACTGCATCTGTGTCCTGCTGTCCGTCTGCACCACACTGTCTGCCTCCAACCTTCATTGTGTCTTGCCTGGTTTATCGTCACAGCTTCCAAACCGGCACCCCTCCCCCAGCCTCGCTCCCTTCCACCCCACCTTCCAGAGATTTCTAACATCCACAGCTGATCATGCCACCCACCTGTTAGATTCCTTCCAGGGCCCCACTGCCTGCAGGACAGGGTCCCGTCTCCAGGCCCCGCCCCCAGAGCTTTCTGCAGCCTCCCATGCCCACTTGTGCGGCCACCTCTCTGGGGACCCAGCCGTTCCCCGGAGGCTCCGGATGTCCTCTGTCCACCTGCTTCCTCTGTCTGGAATCCTTCCCCTTGGTCTTGGAGGGTCCCGCTACTTCCTTCAAGAGTCTGCTACCATGCCACCTCCTCCAGGAAGCCTCTCCTTGAGCTTCCTCAGGCCTCCTTCTTCTTTACCCGATGCCTGGGTCTGGAGCCCAGGTGGGTCCTTGCAGGCAGCAATGCCAGGCTCGGCTCTGCTCACGGAGGAGTTTCTGGTTTCAGTAACTGCATGGTCCTTCCGGCCACTTCCCCCTCTCTCCCCTAGCCCTGGGTTTGGATTGGGTCTCCATTCGGAGCACAGTGGAGCCTCTATTCCACTGGAGCCGAGTCCAGCCCGATCCGGGGCACTCACGTTTCGGCGGGGTCTGCGGTCACATCCAAGCTGTTTAATTTCACCTCAATCAGCAGCACTCGGGGTGCCGAGCTCAGCCCTGTGGGTTTGGTGACCATCAGCGCCAATTACACGAAATACCAGTCGCCGGGGCACTTCCACCTTCGCACGGGCCGACAGAAGAAGAAAAATTGCTCCTAAAAGTAACTGAAACCCAACCGAGACCACAGGGCTTCTTCTGGGGGAACTGGCCCCGGCGCCCTCCCGGCCCCGCTTCCTGCCCCGAGGTGTCAGAGCCGGTCCCACCCCCCGGACATGCTGATTTTTGCTCGCTTCTCCTTTGCTGGGATCCAGGTTCGATTTCTTTGAGTAGTTGAACCAACACCCCGTGTGGATGTGAGTGTTTTCACGGGCAAAACTGGATCATTTCTGCGCTGGATGAAGTGTCTGTTCTGTGGGGATTTTCGCCTTCACGGAGGCACTTGTAAACTCCAGGATTATAAAAAAAAAAAAAAATCATATATAAAGAAAGAGAGAGGAGGGTGGTGTGGCAGAGCCAGTGGGATATTGAGTTACTTCTGAGACCAGTTGATTTCTAGAACCTGTGCAACCTTCTTGTGCGTCCGTTGTGATGAATCAATGGGCCAGAAGTTTCTCTGGCCCAGCTCTGCGCTTGGCCCGTCCTCTGGTGTATCTTAGATTTTCTGTTGAGCAAAGGCTTGGTTAATAAGAAACCAAATTACTAGTTAAGGGCATTCATTCTTGAAATATCCATGACGATCGATAACTTTATCTTTTATTTCTTTCAAAGGTATCTTTCTAAAAGTTTACTTAATTTATTTTTAAACAGCTTTATTGAGGTGTAAATTCAGATGCCATACAATCTACCCCTGTAAAGTGTACAGTTCAGTGAGCTTTGGTACATTCCATACTTTTTTAAAAATTATGGACTAATACATACAATATAAAGTTTGCGATCTTCACCATTTCTAATGACACACCTTCACGATGCCATGCGAGCATCCGCACTATTTCCAGACCTTTTACCTCACCCCCAAAGATGTCATCTTTAAAGGAGTCTTTGCTAGCCGTCCCACAGGTAGTGAGACTATCAAGATGAAAAGTGAAAAAATATTGTCAGGTTCCCCGAAGGTATTAATCAGCTCCAAAGTGCAAACACCTGGCACGCGGGCTACCAGAAAGTTCTAGAAGGTGCTGGTTCTGGGCCCTGAGCTCCGAGGAGAAAGGAGATTCGATTTAGTGTCTCCAGCGTCAAGACCCGTGCTGGGCTCACGCCAGCACGTAGGCAATGCTAGTGAGATGTCTCAAAATTGGGGTGTTTGTGAGGGAGCCCCCGTGCTTAGGTGTGGGATTGTCGGCCCAGGAGGCAGGAGTCTCTGTGGTGCCACGAGGGGAGGTGATCTGCCGTGTCCTGGGACAACTCGGGGTGCCGTGCCGGGTGCCCCCCACCCCCTTTCTCCAGCCCACGGCGCTTGCATCTGTCATAACACCAGATATTTTTCTAGGACTTCTTTTTTTAAACTTTGAAAGAATTTTACAATGAGAAAATGCTCGTACCATATCCATAAAAATGCAAAACTGTATTTCTTGGGGGAGGGGGTTCTAGTTTTGTGTTTAAAAAAAAAGCACATTAGATATGTGTAGAATCTTCTGGATTTCTGGAAGAAATTAACCAGGAGGCAAGATGCTACACGGTGGTTTGTGAGCCTCTAGGTCTGTGGAAAGGTGTTGTGCCGTACGGCACAGCCTCGCTGCCCCGGTGCGAGCCCCCTCGGCCTGGCCTCCACCCCTCAGGGGGGTGACCCCACGAACTTCAGGTCAACTCCCTGAGCCACGAGCCCCGCCCCCTGCCTCCCCCCTGGTCCACCTCTGCCGGCACCAGCCAGCCCCTCTTTCTGGAATGGTCTCCCCCAAGTTTCCATGCAGCCAGCTCCTTCTCGGCTTGCAGGGCCCCTCGTCCGAGAGGCCTCTTCTGCCTGCTCCACCCACCCACACCGCCTTCTTTCCTTTCCATCCCAGCTCTTTCCATGACCTGACAGTCCCTTGCTTTCACATACTTGTACATTTCCTGTCCCCCACCCCCAATCAGACTATAAACTTGTCCTGTTGGCCGCCGTAGCCCCAGTGTTCGGGGCACTCCTTGGCATATGGTAGGTGCTCAACTAATACTCGGGGACGGTTCTGAAGTTGCCCAGGGAGCAAGCTATGGCTGGAGCCCTCAGGAGTCCCCCCGCTCCTGGCTGTGCTGGCCGCCTCCCCCTCTGTCCCTCGGACCCCCGCTCCTCCCCCTCCGTGCAGGATATAAACGCCCCGTCCACACCGAGGGGCTCACACCTAAGGTGACCCCGTGGACTGACGCTTGGGGCATTTGTACTTGAACAAATAAACTCCTTAACGACCGCCTGCGTGGGCTTCCAGTCTTCCAGGAGCCGGCCAGGGGAGTGATTTATTTTGCGGCTGGGCTGCACACCTCTCGGCAGGTGCCTCTGAACCCTCTCCAGCAGCCACCTTCGCTCAGGACGGGGGCCATCCAGAAGTCTGTGGCTCTTGCAGGGACAAGATAACTGGCACTGAGCTCCCGACTCAGGCCCCTCCCGTGCTCTCCCCGCCGGGCTGCCTGGAGCCTCGGGGTGATGGAGAGACCCAGCTTCCAGCCTGGCTGTGCCAGGTGATGGGAGACCCATATCTTGCAGGGCTGGTGCCAGCGGCTTGACAGAAAGCCGCCCGCCAGGCAGTGGAAGCAGAGTGTCTATAAAAAGGAGTCAGAGGTTGATGAGCCCCGCCCGTTGGTTACTTGGCGCTGGGGGTCCAGGGTTCACCCCTGGCAGAGCGGACCCCTGAGGGGTCATGACACCGTCATGGTCTCATCGAGAAAAAGGAGAGTCACAAACGACATGGCAGCACCGGACGTTCACCCGCTATCCAGGCTTGCACAGCAGAGGCGTCGGGGGCAGCCCGGGTCCCCTGGCGCCATCCGTCTTGCCAGGCGCCCTGAGAGATTAGACAGATGCTGGCATGTGCCTCCCCAGGAACCCGGGACTTCTCTAGGACCAGGGAAGACGGGAGAACCCCGCTGACGAAGGCGTCTTGTTCAGAAAGGGGTGGGCTGGGATTTGAATAACAAGACATGGGTGAGGGCCTCTGGTTTACGAATCGAGAAGCGGGGGCCTCATCAAGTAATAACAACAGTGCCAACAACTGAGCTTTGTATATCTCACCCCTCTCTGTAACTCACGCAGTTTCTCCCATTCAGACACACGCAGGCACCCCACAGTCGGCACGCCAAGATGCCTCCTACTTGGCCCAAATCCTCTCCAGACGTGCGCGCGCTCTGTGCCGGGCCCGGTGCCCGCACACCGAGCGGGGCCCAGCGGGCCCAGCCCCTCGCCCTGGGGAAATGGCTTCTACAGGGGAGACCGGCATGGATCAGATCATCCCACAGATGTAAGATCGCACCCTGTGACAGGTGCCAGGACAGAAGGGTCCAGCCTGGGACATAGTATCTTAAACTGCACTTTGCCTGCGGGGGCTTCTGAGGCCCAGATAAGTGAGTCTGGGCCGTGGGACAGCTGGCAAGGAGTGCGGGGGACGGGCGAGGGTGGCCCCTGAACCCAGCGTTTCCTGCTGGGCCCCTCCCAGCCCCACCCCAGCAATGGACCCTCCTAGGACTCAACGGAGGGTGTTTGAAAGGCCAGTTGGAACTGAGCCCCAAATCGCCTCCTGGATCAAAGAATCCCATGGGCTTCAGGAGCCGATCTCCCTGCCCTGGGGCGCGGGTGAAATGACTGGGTTCGTGGCACGGTGACAAGCCCCATGGCGGAGTGTGGCGGGTCCCAATCACGTGGGCCTGGACACTTGGCTGTACAGCGAAACGCCGCCCGGGGAGACCACTGGGCAGGTGAAGCCTCGTGTGTAACCCCGCCTGCCTGCTGCACGGAGGGGCCGCGTGCTGGGCCGGGATGCAGGCAGGTCCGAAGAGAAGGCAGTTTCCAAAGACCCAGGGGCGAGGAGGCCGCTCCCGGGCTGGCACCGCCCAGCGCCCTGCTGGTCTTCTGCCAGCCCGTCTGTCTCCTGCACGCGTCTGTGCAAACAGCTGCTGAACTCACACCTGGCTGAGGCTCACCGATGCCGGGCTTCCTCCTGCTTAGGGGCTGCTGGCGGGGGTGGCCAGAGATGGCCCCGGATCAAATGGGAGGTGCCTGGAGTGGTTTGCTGTCTGTATAAGATGGGGAAAAGGTGTGTGTGCGTGCAAGCGTCTGTTCACAGGCCTGTGGGAGAGTCTGGGGGCCGGGGCACCTCGGGGAAGGTTGTAAAGGTCGATTAGTTCCATGCTCTCCCGTGCCCACGGAACGGCCCCTCCCTCCGGACATGCCAGGGAATCTCTGGAATACAGAGAGTGATGTCAGGACCCTTCCAGAAGGAAGCTGCTTCCTGTCAGAGGGAGGAAAACAGCTCCCCAAGCAAGCTCCCATCGGAAGGGAGCCAATGGCGGAGACTATGGGTCACCCGAGCTCCGAGGAAGCCAGGCCTGTCCTGGGAGTGACCTGGGGAGAGGACAGAATTGCCTTTCCTTTTCAATTTTAGAGATGCTGCAAAACACTCCTGCTAAATGTCATACAGAGCGCCTTTCCTCCTTCCCCCTTTTTTCTCATCTCATGCTCAAACGTCTCCAGAGAGTAAGGCAGAAAGAGGATTATCTCCATTTTTAGATGCAGAATTGAAAGCTGGATGAGGTCAAGTGACTTGTCCAGTGTCACAGGGAGTGGAGATGAGCCGCTTGAAAAAAGACCCTCAGGATCCGCCGTTCCACGTGGGGCTCCCCCCAGTCAGCAGCGGGCTGCGGGCTGTGCTTTCTACGAAAGTATTAAGCCCACATCAGCGCGTCATGCAGCTCCAAAAAGCTAAATTCCTCTCCCTCTCCTTTTTAACGTCCTCAGTATTGACATCCTTTTAATGTCACTAGTTGCCATTTCTGCTAGTTGCTTGATTGCATTTATTCCTTCTACGGTTTATTCCAAATATTTACATGCCGGTTTGAGGTGGCAGTTCGGAAAAGTGCTTTGGGATGGGCGTGCTGTCTACACCTCTCAGCTTCACGCCATCTGTTTGACTTGCAAGGAATCGGGCGGCTCAGCTATTGGGATGATTTGTCCGCACGTCCCCTGAACTGCGCCAGACGCGGGGTCCTTCCTCTGCCTTCAGATGGCTGAGGTCCCGAAGACACGGCTGTGTGGGAGAGCCCGTTGGCTGTTTATTTATTGCCATCCTTTGGGTTTACTGGGGTCTCCATAAAACCTGCTTGTTGAGTCAGAAGGTTTATGGTCTGGGTTGTGTTCCGGGGATTTCAGATTCTGCATGTTTGGTTTGTCATTCTGAGAAAAGGCACAAGTTTTGTTTTGTTTTGTTCTGTTTTAAACAAAGGAATTTCAGGATTTGTGGGCAAGCTGGAGAGAACCCTGCATCCTGCAAAAAAGGAAAAAAACATTTTCTGGGGGTATTTTCAAGGAAATAGAAGCTACAAAGATTTGGGACAATTCATCTGGTGTTTCTCAACCTTCAGGTCTAAAGTTCTTAAATCTCTCTCTTTCTCTCTCCTACACACACACACACACACACACACACACACACACACACCACACACACACACACCCCTGATGAAATAGCTAAATGAAACGAGAAGGAAAGCTCTTCGGGAGAATAAAAAAAGTTACCTCCGTAAAGTTTCCAAAGACTTCATAGTTCTCGTAGTGAAACACAATTAAAACTTGTTTGCCGAGATAAGAAACTCATGTTTGCGTTTTTACAGAATATCATCTATCTCTCTTTTATAAAGACATGTCTTGTTTCTTCTGTGGAGAATGTACATTTTAAAGCTAACTGAAATATTTTTGTCTCCATGCTCAATTTCTCCTAAAAGATTCAAAAAGAAATCAAGGGCACTTTTTCCCATAAATAACAGGCAGCCGCTGATTTCTCTCGAGCGCTCATTTGGAGTGTGTTTATCAGAAGAGGGCGAGCATTTTCACACTGCACACAGGGCTTTCCTCTCTCTGCTTCTCTGCTGCAGATTCTGAAGTAACTGCCAGTGCAGAGAAGCCCATCCTTCCTCATTCAAGTCTCTTTTCATTCCCTCCGCCGGGTTTTTGCTTTCGCTGATAACTATTAAAGGGAAAGTTCAATTCACAAAAACGGTCTCCTAAAAGCAAACTTTTGATCGGCAAAGTCATTCTGAAAACTTACTCTCGTGTAAATGCCACTCAAGAAATAGTGCATCTGTTTGTATATTTATGCACGTTAAATGTCCAAAGTGGGTACCAGGTTCTTGCAGCCGATCATACCCACCGAAATGTGTGTTGTTCGCTTTACTGCGGGTGACAACATAGCGCAAACCAAAATGAGTGAAGGGAATTCACTAGTAGCTCAAGCGTAATAACCAATTTTAAAGGATTGGTGAATACCTCCTCCTGCGGGGTCTTACGAATAAACATCCCCTACTTTGGCAGTGGGGGAATCGGTTCATTAAATGACAGCGTTAACGGGGGGCGGTAAACAACAGGCAGCTCGCCTTTGTCACATCATTCAAGACGGGTGACAAACGTGGGAGAGCGCTTCCAGTGCCCCACGGAGCGGCAGTCATTTCAGACGGACCCCAGGGTGGACTGCAGCAGGCTGCCTGGCCCCAAGGACGGCTGCCGCGGCAACTGGGGGCAGAGCCACCGTCCCAGCCGCACGCCGCGGCCCAGCAGACCGTCTCCCCCGAGACCAGGGAGGGAGCGGCCGGCTCTCCAGGTCCCCACCCCGCCCAACGGCCGGCTCGTTGCAACCCTGCAGATAAATGCCCCGCACCACGTTGGCCGAGGCCAGCACGTTCGATGAAAGGGGAGCGATTCCAGGGACCATTCTGCTGTGTCCACTTGGGGGCTTTAAAAAGAAAACTCCACATCAGGCAGAAAGTGTGTCTTGTGGCTGACAACTTTGATGGCTCTGATTTGGATTTCTGGTGTCACAGAGGCGGTCTGAACTACTTCTGCGTTGTGCCAGGAAACGCTGGCAGTTAGGTCAGTGCCCTGCTCCGCTATCTCACAAGCCCTTCTTCCCGCAGGCCGCTGAGAAGCGGGGCTTCGTCGAAAGTGGTGAGCGGGCACACTCAGCCTGGCCCTGCTCCAACCCGGCACAGGCGAGCCGAGCTGGGTGGGGCCGTGTCCCCCCCCCCGCACCGCCACCTGTCACCCAGGGGCGGGAGGGGACAGCCCAGGTTACGCCCTGCTCCTGGCAGCGTTATTAACGGCACCCTCTCACTCTCAAAGGTGTCCCGACTGGGATCATGCGTGAAATAGTTACTCTACGTATAAATACATGTGTGAATATACATTCCCTTATGCAGTATGTATGGGTGGCTATATCCATGAGTGTGTTTGTTCATAATCTTAGGCAAATGAAACAAACCCTGGGACCCCTACACACACACACACACACACACACACACACACACACACACTCTCCCTCTCTCTCTCTCTCTCCCTCTCCCCCTCTAGCTCTTTTTACTAAAACTGTCCTAAATGAAAACTTTTCAGGCCTTGGTGGCTTTGCACATTGCAGTTCATTGCCTGAACTCCTGTGCTCTGCATTCCTCTCTCCCCACCTGCCCTGCACCTAGTTTTCTTTGGCCAAGTATCACCTCCACTTCCTTTGAGACTATTTTCTGAGAGAAACAGAGTTTGGTGTGATCATTTCCACTCCCACAACTTAAGCTTCATAGTCTGCCCTAGCATGCGTTACACTGCACTGTAATTATTGGTTTTATTATCTGTCCTTAGAAAACACTATAACCTTGTAAAGAACATGGACCTTATCTTAGTTGCCAGAATGCGATAAGAGGAAGAGTATGAACTTTGTAGTCCACTGGAACTTTACTCTAATCCCTGCTCAGATATTCCCCAGATGTACAACCATAAGCAAGTTCCTTTACTTTCCTGAGCTTATCTCTATAACTTTATTTTAAATAGGGCTACTAATATCTACTCCTCAGGGAGTTTTTGTATATATGAAACACCACACAAAAACCACTTAATATGTTGCCTGGCACTTATTTTCTGTTATTATAAAGCATTCAGTGTATTTGCTAAATAAATGAATGACTGCTTATAACTAAAATCAAAGAATCAAAGTTTGCAGGAAACTTAGATTTGAGTCCCATGGAGATGTAGCTTCTGGAACACCATTCTAACACCTCTTAAAATGATGTCCTCGAAGTTACCAATGACTTCCTAATATTCCTTCTTTCTTTCAGGTTTCTTTGCCTAAGATTAATTGCACCATTTTATTCCATCAGGTTCTTTCTGTATATAGGTTCTATGGTACATTAGATCTTTTTATGGAGCTTTGGGTCATCAGCAAATTTGTACAGTATGCCATCTTTATCAAAATCATTAATAATTTTTAAGGAAAATGAAGAACTTAGGTTACAGCAAGAAAATGACAGCAGCATAATCTCTCTCTCTCTCCCTCTCTCCCTCCCTCCCTCTGTCTCTCTCTCTCTCTCTCTCTCTCTCTCTCAAGTTAGAGCCGATTGCATTGCACCCGCAGGATGCCTGTGTTCTTACCAGGAGTTGCACAGCCCGAATTCTGTTGTCGATGGGAACTTCCTGCGCTTGGATTGGGGTGCGTGTGTGGGCGCGTGTGTGTGGCAGAAGAGCCTTGGGAAAAGGGAGGTGGCCGGGTGGGGCGACACAGACAAACTAGGGGAGCAGAGGAGACAGCGAGGGGGACAAAGTAGCAACAACAACAGAGAAATCCACACCCTGCAGAATCTGAAAACACCAAGAGCGCTTCATTTGCAGCGAAGGGGCGGGGGCTGGGGGGGCATGTGTCTCTGCATAGACTTTTGGGCAAAAGGCTTCTGACAACTGCAGCCTAGGTTCGGCCCGCACGTCCCAAAGGCAGGGTGCAGAGGGCAAGCAGGAGGCGGCCTGAGTAATAAGAGCCGTGCGTTCTTGGAGTTCAGACCCACACAGGGCAACCGGGAGGGAGGGAAATCACTGACTAAGTCCTAAAGTATCTGGTTTGGGGGCGGGTGGAAGAGAACCTCTGGTTCGGTCCAGAGACATTTTTTTCCCTGCCATCTGGTGGGGGGTGGGAGGCGGGGGGATGGAGACAGTCTCAGCGTCTGGGGGCCGCCGGCCGGGAAGGGCAGGGGCTGGGGAACGCAGGGTGGAGCCCTGGCTGGCTGGCGGTGTCTGAGTGACTGCAGCCAGGTACCATCCTCAGGCAGCTGTGGGTGGCCTGGGGGGAGGGGTCTGCACACCAGGATTCCCAGGCCACCCAAGGAGAGACTTGTGCCTAAAGCAAAGCCACCTTTGTGTTCTTAATGGACGTGAGGCGTAGGGATCACGTGTAAGGTCGGGACGTGATCAAATTCCCAGCGCAGGGCAGGTACCGGCCGCCAAGGCCACCACCAAGCCCCCACTCCCCCGCGGGGGCCGCAGCTGGAAGGCAGCTGCCGGCAAGCGGGGGGACTCAGCCAGCGGTGCTGTGGGCCCCGGGAGCTCAGTCCTTGCAGATGGAAGTGCGCGCTGGGAAGGCCTCCGAGCTGTCAGCAGCCCCGTCCAGGGCGCATCAAAACCGAACTGTCCCGGCAGGCAGGCTTGGTGACGACCCCTCCCACCCAAAGCTCTAGTGCTCCAAATTGGCGCGCGGTTGTCCCCCGAGGCCCCCACACGCAGCCTCAGAAGGGAGAGGAGGGGGGCTCGGTTCCCCGGCTACTCCTCAGCCGTGCACCCCCCCCACCGGACGTCCCCTTGAGGACCGAGGCCCACAGGCCACCCGTCATCCCGGCCCCGGGGCTGGCGGCGGCGTCAGCCTGAAGGCAGCCTCAGGCCTTGAGAGTGGGTCACAGGGTCGGGAAATGAGTGACTCACAAAAGCGCGTTAAACAAGGGAGAAAACGAAAGGGCAGGCGAGTTTCTATTTACACTGAAAAATAGGGGTTAGACCCTCGCCCACCAGCGGGAGTAGCTGCTCTCGGGAGTGGGAGTGGGGGCGCCCCCGGGGGAAATCGGCTCAGCGACCCCAGCGCCGGGGGGCACCCGCCACGGGGAGACGACCCCCATTCCTGCAGCCCCGAAGTGGAAACCACCCAGGGCCCCCGAGCAGCGACAAGGGCCCCCGAGCAGCGACAAGGGCCCCCGAGCAGCGACAAGGGCCCCCGAGCAGCGACAAGGGCCCCCGAGCGCTGGTGGATGTGTGCAGCGGGGCATCGCGCAGCCCTGGAGACGGACCAGCGCCGGCCAGCAGGCCGGTCTCACCCCGCGGTGAGCCAGCGCGTGCCGCGTGCGTCTGTCCGCACGGGGCTCCACGCGCGGGGGAAGCGCCCCAGGGCGCCAGGGGCCAGGGGGGCAGCTGCCTTGTGGAGAAGCGGCGGTGCAGCCGGGAAAGGGCCTCTGGGACGCCGGTACCCGTTTTCCTTCTTGATGAGGGCGGAGATCACACAGGTGTGTTCACTGCCCCTAATACGTTGAGCTCTGCACGTGTGCCAGACACTTTTCCGCGGGTGTTTCGCAAAGAATAAAAAAAACTCTCTAAAAATTATATGACAACATATTCACCCACAAACGGTGTTAGGCAAAGCAGTGGGCTCTCTGTGGGGCACCGAGGCCAGGCCTGCATCACACTTGCTGGGTAGCCATGGCAACCGGCCTGCCTCTCTGCTTCTTTCTCTGAAAAATAAGGGGTACAAAAAAGTGTTCACCTTTGAGAGAGCCTGAAGCCCTCGGAATCCCCATTGGATGCTCACCCAGCAAAATGCAAGAAGTTTTGCTTGCAAATTCTGGGGGCTCCCGACCCGCCTGAAGCCCACGCTTCAGGCTAAGGAGCTCTGCAACAGGCAGCTGTGGGGTGCCAAGGAGACGAAGCAGGTTCTGCAGCCCAAAGGACCCGGGGCTGAATCGGGGCCCCACAGCTTTCTGGTTGTGGGGTCTTGGATGAGTGGCTTGATGTTCGGGTCTCAGTTTCCTCATGTATAAAATGGGGATAATAAAGCTCACAGAGAGAATGAGAGGATTTGTAGAGACAAGGCTCCCCCGCGCTTAGCCCTGAGCCAGTCCTGCAGTAAGAATGCCATAAATGTCAGCGGCTGTTACGAGGTGGCCTGGAAGCCTCCTTTCGGCTCTGACGTTCCAGGATCTATTATCTACTGAGAATTCCACCCTGATCTCAGGGCTGGGTAACACAAGTCCGCGTGTGTCCTCCCTGTCAAGGTCAGATTTCCGCTGCAGAGACGTGGTTTTGGCTCTCTCCATCTCTGGAAACCGAAGTCAGCTCACAAATGAGATGTCACATGTGTCCAGCAACAGCGTCACGGGCCTCCTGCGTGCAGAGAAGTTTCCAGAAGGACATCCGCTCCAGCCCAGAAACTGCTGGACAGCCCCGCGTGGTCTCGGGCTGCCTAACTCTGGTTTTATAGCGATCAACCTTGGGCCACAAGACTGTGTGCAGCTTCCCTGGGAGCCTGCTTGCTGCAGTTGGGAAATGCATGCCACATGCCTGGGATTCCCATGGGGCCGGGAAGGATGCTCTTCCCCGGGCGGCCCTGGCTCTTCCTCCACCTGGCTTATCTCCGTTCATGCCAATAAAAAAGAAATATTTGCAGCCATAATAAAATAGGCCCAAGGATTAACTGTGTTCCTCCCTTCAATGTTAGGAAAACGTTTGCCTGCCAGAAAAGCAACCCAGGGATTAAGGAGCTCCTGGCTGGAGACGTGGGGCTGAGAGGAGAGAGAAGGATGCTTCCGGGAGAGGCTGGACATCCGGCAGGCCGGCCTTTGGTGGGCCGGTGGCTCTGCTAGTCAGACCCAGGCCTGCGTCCATCCTCAAGAGCCACCGCCTGCGTCCCCGGCCCCACCGTTTGGGGGTGGGCTGGGTCACATCTATTCCAACCATCCCACTGTTGAAGGGGACCACAAAAACCTCTGCAGGTTGTATCATAATTATCAACTACGCTGGACATTGGTGGCATCAAGAACAATAGCCAGTCTTAGGTGAGGGCTCTCTAGGAGTTGCACAGAACCCTCACACATCTTCTAAGTGAGGGTCCGTTTGTGCCCATTTTGCAGAAGAGAAAACTGAGGCTTAAGGAAACTGTGTCTTGCCCACAGTCCCCTTGTGAATCCTGGAGCTGGGATTGAACTCAGCGGTACCTACAGCCTTCCGCGCTGTTACACCACATTACCCATGATACAGATGTGGAACCATTTTCTCCACCCCCACCTGACAAGAGGGGCTCATAAACTGATTACGACATTCATTCGAACATAATGTGGATCCCAGTCTGACCACAAGCAAACACCAGGCAAATCCCAACAGAGGGACCTTCTGCAAAATACCCGACCAGTATTCCTCAAAACTGTCGAGGACACCAGAAACACGGAGAGTTCGAGAAACTGTCCCAGCCAAGAGGAGTCTAAGGAGATGTGATGATTATCATGCGGGACCCTGGAGGGGCTCCTGGAGCAGAAAGAGGACATCACATGAAAACGAAGAAAGTCTGAGTCAAGTATGGACTTTAGTTAATAGTAATGTAGTAATAACCTATCAATAGTGGCTCATTAATTGTAGTAAATATGGTAAACTAACGTCAGATGTTAACAACAGGGTAAACGGGGTGTGGGGTATACAGGAACTCTGTACTCTCTTTGTAATTTTTCTGTAAATCTAAAACTTTTCTAAAAAGTAGTCTATCAAAAGGAATTAGATGGCTGGCTGGAAGGATGCATGGATGGGTAGATGCGGAGAGGGACAGATAGATGGGTGCAAGGAGGGAAGAGAGGAAGGCAGGTGACAAAGGCAGAATCACAGAACGTTGACAATTACGGACTCTCAGTGAGGAATGTGCGGGTACTCGCTGTGGGTAACTTTTCTGTATGTTTGTGACGTTTTATAATACGGTGTTGAGAGACTAAAAAGGATCAGAGGCTAAAGGATGTATGTCAGCTTCCCCTTCTGGTTTCTTTATTCCTCTGCCCTCTGCACTGCTCTGCTAATGGTGGGGGTAGGGTGCCCCTGGGGTTGAGCAGAGCACGGCCCCCTTTTACTTCCAAAGCGGATCCATATTCCGACAGGGCAGGCATCGAAGGCTACGGATGCCACAGGGTAAATTGGGGACCAGGCAATGGAGACCAGGGGCCCTCGTTCATCGCCCTTCTCCCCTCACCACCCACAGAGCCAGGGTGCTCAGATGGGGTCCTGGGACATTTGTGAGCTGAAGTGTGAGCTAGGCCCCTCCTCCTCCTCCACGCAAGGAGAATCTCACACCCAGGACTAAAGAACCTGTTGGCGCTTTGGAAAAGCAGGACGAAGAGGACAGCGCATCTGGTGACAGGCGGACGGCACCGGCACCGAAGGAAGAATCTAGAACCGGACTTGTTGCTGCTACCGGGCGGCCCCGCCTCCGCCTGATTGAGGATATGGAGATGCACAAACAGCCCAAATGCTTCCAATCTGGTCCTTGAAGAGAAAGGATATTTGTGGTCACGGAGAAATTTGCCACCCAGCGCTGGTGCTTTGGTGTCATGTTTCCGCGGTCCCAAGTTATTTATCCAAAATTGGTCTCTGCCAGGAAACAGCAGGAAAAAAATTCCATATTATAAAATGAGATTTGAAGTGAGCTTCCATCCCAGGGTTGATATTTGGGGACCTGAAAAGAAAAGACAACAATCGAAAGAAAGAAAGAAACTACTAGGCTGAAGAAGTCCTTTTCCCTCGCCCTTTTAAAGGCGTTTCTGTTTTTTGACGTTAGGCGCTGGGCTTCCTTTCGTGAGCGAGGCTGGTCTTGCTGCCGTAGCTCAGAAGCTCTGCATTCTGCTCTACCACGGATGCTGGGGCACCTTCTCAAAGGGCTGAGGGCCAGGGCGCCCCAGTGGTGGACCCCAATTCAGATCATCGTAAACGTACCAGGGGCGCCCTATAAGATGACAGAACTCCCAAGACTCGTCTTCCCTACCCTCCCGCCTCCTCTTGGAGGAAAGACGTTCTCTCAGCCAGCCTTCTGGGCCGTCCCTGGGTAATCTTGCTGATTCCGCCGTGGCCGCCTGCTCACTGAAAGTGCAGGGTATGGGCGTCGGGCCGAGCTCCCCGGCCCGCACGTGCCCCAGGCTGTCCGTCTGCAGAATGGGTGGCTGGCCCGTCATCTCAGACTTGGGGAGCTGCAGCCCCTTGGGAGTGGATCAGCCCAAGTCCCAAGGCACCGGCTCCCACCCCATCCCAACACGGCTCCTCTGGCGCTGTCAGACTGGGGTGCAGTCCCAGCCCTGCTGTGCGATCCGTTAGGTTGCTTGACTTTTGCTAAGCCTGGGCAGCTTCATGACCAGAATGGCAACGTGGTAATACCCAGCCCTGGGATCTCATGGGGAGTGGTGAGCCAGCCCTTGCAAAGTGCTTACGTGGTGCTGGACCAGAACGAGTGCCCAGCTGCCCCGTGATTACTGGGCAGACGCAGTTCTGGAGGGTCTCACCTCCCTCCCCAGAGCCTGCCTGCAGCTATTAGATGAAAGAGCTGAGAATCTGGGCTCTTCAGCTTCTTCGAGGAGTGGTGATGGAGGGTGGCTGGCGGCTGAGCCACCTGCTGTTAGGGCGACCCTGCCCCACTTGGAAGCGCCTAGGTTAGCCCACCCCTTCGCCATCCTTGCCACATTTGGGGGTCAGGTGGGGACACTGCTTGTCCTAATTAGGCCCTTCCCAGGCTCACCCCATTCCAACCTGTCATCTGACGTGACACACACAAAGTGAAGTTGATAATCAACCATTTCAGTAAACTCACTTCGCCTTTCAACGTGCTCACAAGGCCGCAGGCCAGAGGATACATCAATACGTCACCTCACCTTTCCCCAGAATGTCAAGGGAGCTGTGTGTCTTTGTCAGCCAGTGTTACAGTGTGGTCAGCTTTTCTTATTGTTTCCTTTGATGATGGGCTTTCCGAGAAAAGGAGGGAGATTTTGAGCTCACTGGGGAAGGAATGGAGCTGGCCGCAAGGGGTGCTCCAGCTCCCCAAAGCGCTGCTTTGCACCAGTGCCTGGGCTGTAGGTTGATAATCCGCTGGCAAGGACGAAGCAATTCAGTGGCGATGTGGGATCCTCTCGGGAAGGGTCCGTGAACGTAGAAGGAGTGTGGTCCCTAGTCACTGACCAGCCCCACACACCCTTAGAAAGAGCTCTGCTTGCCTGGGAAGAGGTCTCTCCACCCACCACCCCCACTGCTGACCCTCTGTTTTGGGGAGCCTGGGACCTGCAGACAGAGCCAAAGGCCTGAGATATCAGAGGCCAGAGGCAACTATTGGTTGGGATTCCTAAAACTAATCAACCCTGATGCCATCTGTTGCTTCACCCATCCATTCACTCAATCATTTAAACAGTTATTCATGCATTCAACAGTCATCCATGGTATCTCCTCTGGGTCAGGCTTTGTTCTGAAATAATTGGTGCTAAAATACTTCAGTACCCTCAAAGCCTAGACCAAGCAGTGCTTAGCACCTGGTAGGAATACACTTTTGAGGAACAGATGGATGGGTGGATGGCTGGATGGATTGATGGATGGATGGTTGGGTGGACAAGTCAATGGATGGATGGGTGGATGGATGGATGGATGGATGGATGGTTGGGTGGACAAGTCGATGGATGGATGGGTGGATGGCTGGATGGATTGATGAATAGATGGGTGAGTGGCTGGGTGGATGGATGGACAGGAGGATGGATGGATGGATGGATGGATGGATGGATGGATGGATGGATGGATGGATGGATGGATGGATGGATGGATGGATGGATGGATGGATGGATGGATGGATGGATGGATGGATGGATGGATGGATGGATGGATGGATGGATGGATGGATGGATGGATGGATGGATGGATGGATGGATGGATGGATGGATGGATGGATGGATGGATGGATGGATGGATGGATGGATGGATGGATGGATGGATGGATGGATGGATGGATGGATGGATGGATGGATGGATGGATGGATGGATGGATGGATGGATGGATGGATGGATGGATGGATGGATGGATGGATGGATGGATGGACGGATGGATGGATGGGTGGATGGATGGATGTGTGGATGGGTGGACAAGTCGATGGATGGGTGGATGGATGGATGGATGGATGGATGGATGGGTGGATGGATGGATGGGTGGATGGGTGGGTGGATGGATGGATGGATGGATGGATGGATGGATGGTTGGGTGGACAAGTCAATGGATGGGTGGATGGATGGATGGATGGATGGACGGAGGTATGTTTGGATGGACAAGTCAATGGATGGATGGATGGGTAGGTGCCTAGCTGGCTGGCTAGCTGGCTGGATGAATAGATGGGTGAGTGGGTGGGTGGATGGATGGACAGGAGGATCGGTGGGTGGATGTATGTATGTATGTATGGATGGATGGATGGATGCATAGACATGTCAATGGATGGATGGTTGGGTGGCTGGCTGGCTGGCTGGCTGGCTGCATGAATAGACGGGTGAGTGGCTGTGTGGATGGATGGGTAGGTGGGCTGGATGACCTTCACCCTCCAGGAAGGTAATCTCTGCTGTGTTCACATAAAATCCAAACAATTCCTGTCTTTCTCACATTTTCCTTCTGGAAAGAAGTAGACAGGCCACCCAGAGGCACAGACCCAGCCTCTCCTTCCTACAACCTCTTATTTTCAACATTGACTGGGCAGCTACCCTGTGTGTTCAGCATGGTTCTAGGTGCCCAGGGTCAGGGTCAGTCCTCGTGAGGACTCGTGAGGCCAGTGTGTGCTCTAGCCAGGCTCTGAGGTGCCATGCCGATGAGAACAGGGGAGAAGACAGAAGGCAATGTGCAATTGTGCAGTAGGCTCTCACCACTTGGGATTCGGAGGGAGGGGGGATGTGGGGCTGGAGGACCCAGGGGAGGCTTTAAGGGGGACACAGCCAGGCAGGCAGTGGGTGGGGGGTTGGGGAGTCCTGGACTCTGAAGGAAGAGAGGATGAGAGGGACCACCTTCAGCAAAAGGTCCGCAGCTGAGCCGGCCTCAGATTCCACCAGCCCTGGGAGCAGGTCCACATCCTTCTCCCCTTCCCCGCGCCCCAGCTAGCAACACCCACCACTTGCAACCTCACAACAGCTGCAATAGCTAAATAGACTTGACCCCGACCATGTGTGGGGCACGGAGCTGGGAGTTCTGCCTACATTAGCGTGTTTGATTCTCCTGAGGGAGAACCTCAGGGAGGACTGTGGGTGATGCCCTCATTTTATGGGTGAATGACTGAAGTCAGGACAGTCGAAGAGTTGGTCCCACAGCCTCCCTCGGTTGGACCCAGACGTTGGCCTCCGGCATCAGTGTTCCCGACCGGGGAATGGGGGTGATCCCCTGTCCAGTGGGTGGAGGCCCGGGACGCTGCCCACACCCTACAATGCCCAGCACGGCCACACCTCGAAGAGGGACCCCGCCCCAGGTGTGCCCAGTGCCCGCGTGGAGAGACCCTGCCCTAGCGGGTCTCAAGCTCCCAGAAATTAGCTAAACCCCAAAGTTTGTCAGAAATGGAATTCTCTGTCAGGATCTCGAAAAGAAAACCAAAATCTCTTCTCTTTTTTTCCCAGTTGCAGCCTCAGAAAACACTCTCCAGTCTCACACACATGACTCCTTGCAAAGCTGGAGTGGATGCTTGGGAGTGATTGTGATCCAGACAGGAAAGCAATTTAATTCCCCAGAAAGGACCCCTATTTTATGACGATTTAGTATCTGCGCACGATTGCAAATCCCTTCTTAACTGCTGCTCAGTGCTGGGGCAGCGATTTCCTTTTTTTTTTCGTTTTTTTTCCTTTTTCCCCTCCCTGCTGCCCTCAGATTGAAGCTGGGTGAACTCTGGCGTGGGTTGTAAGAACGTCTTTATAAAGGGTTGCACGAGATTTCTTACTATATCAGAGTTCCTGAGGATGATGTATCACGTTACTAATTCCCTTAATTGCATGTCTGGGCTAAAAACAGACTTTCTTAGTTTTCCTAAGAAGTTACATTCTTAATGACATTAAAACACTGTGGTAAATGAATCAAAATGTTAACTGATGTACTTAAATCATGAATCAGTATATAGAGTGTTTACCTAAACTTGTTTACCCTTCTTGGTCACTCATTTTGTAGGTTTTGCCAAAACTGAGAGAGGAATAGTGGTGTCAGATTCAGTATCTGGAAATGACTCAAGAATTTTTGTTTTCTTTCGATTTTGAGCCCCGGACTGAGTGGATGCTGCAATCATGTAGTAATCAAAGAATTAGAGCAAAAGGCTGCGGGCTGATTCATTTCCCCGGATTCTTGCAGAGGATGCAGAGAGCCATGAAGCTGTAGGGAGAGATGACATTTTCCTCCAAGGATGAAAAACTTAACCTTGCCTTGTTTGGTTCCTTCCAATTCAGTTTGTTAAAAGCTAAAGGCAAAGAAAGGGAGATGTGTGATTTATAGCAAGAGACAAGAGTTAAGGAGTACCCACTAGATGCCAGATGGTCTTCTAAACACGCTGTATGTTTTAGCTCACAGAACCCTCCCCATAAACCCAGGGAGTAGGAACCAGCATCCTTCCCAGATGAGGAAGCTGAGGCCCAGAAAAGCTGAGTAACTTCTCCAAGACGACACAGCCAGCAGAGGGACAGGGATTTGAATTCCAGCAGGCTGATGCCAACACCTCTGACTTATTACGCTTCCTGCCTGAGACTCTAGCTATGAAAGTTCCAAAAGGGAACAAGCTCTCTGGGCATAGAAATCATCCATAGCTGAGACCCATCTGTACAAATCTCGATCGCCTGTAAACCCCTCTCCACTAGATACATTATCACGTTGACTCCATGATGTTTTTCCTCTCTGTGGGTTCAAAATGCTACTTTGGTTTGTCTGTCTCAGTTTCTGTCTTTCTCTCTCTCCCCATCCCTGTCTCTCAGCCACATTTTATTAGTAGATAATTTGTTTTTCAAGTAGATAATGCATTATCAAAACCATCGGACACTTCAGATCTGTGCATCTGACTCTATGGGAATTTTATCTAGAAAAAGAAAACCCATAAACAACTAATGAACTCCAGCTAATGATACATATGACGAAAATTTTAGGAGGAAGTGCACTGATATCTGCAGTTTACTTTGAAATGCATCAAAAAAATAATAATAAGAGGGAATGATGGACAGACAGGATGGATGCATGGATGGATGGGTGGATGGATAGATGGATGGATGGGTGGATGGGTGGGTGGGTGGATGGATGGATGGATGGGTGGATGGATGGATGGATGGATGGAATAACAGTCACATTCTGAGGTCCTGGCGGTTAGGACTTCAGACATATGCATTTGGGGGGAGGTGCACGATTCAGCCTACAACAGGTGGGTGAGAGGTTCCAGCGTGGCCCCCACCACCCTTCCCAGGCCAGGGTCCTCAACGGCTTGGTGGGGGTCGACCTGCCAGCAGGGTCAGGCCAGTTCCCCAGCAAGGATGCCAGCCACTGCCCAAAAGCATGTGGACTCTCTAACACACGAGGTTTGGCAACCCATCTTTAAAAACTCAGGGTGTTTACACATTCCTGCAATGAAGGAAAAAACCCAAGAAGCAAAAAGCCAGAGCAATCACTCACTCTTGCTTTCTTAAGCTGCAGAAGGAGCCAGTTGGGAAATCATGAGTCAAGTAAAATCCTTTAAGGAATGAGCGAAAACAAAAGGAACAAAAGCCGTTTGACTTGCTCACTGAACCCCCGCGGGGAGACGCTGACTGGGGCTGGAAATGTTTACCCTCCACTCTGCCCCCATCCACAGCCCTGCCCCAGCCTGGGCTGTCTGCATTCCCCTGTATCCGCTCCCCAGATGCTTAAGTCACTGCTTATCATGGCACAAGATGTCAGGAGGTGGCTCTCAGAGGCTGGAAAAACAGTGCAGTGTCCTCGGCCGGCGGCTGACTCATTGGCTCCACGTGGATGCTCCGTCCCCGGGCACCCACCTGAGGCGGACCGTGCTGGTACCATGGACACCAGCGCGAGCCCGTCCGCTCACAGCCTGCGAGCCCTGAGCGGTCCTGCGCCCACGCGGACAGCGTCCAGGCCCTGTCTGCAGGTGGCTTCGGACCTCCGTTGGGATGCAAGGCGTCCACAGCTCCTTCTGGAAGTTCCCCTCAGTCCCCCTGGGTGGAGTGGGTGCCCCTCAGTTGTGTTCACACTTTGTGCTTGTTCCCTGCTCTGTAGCTGTGTGCTGACAGACCCCCAGAGACTGCACTTCTCAGGGAGAGACACGTCTCGTCCAATCTGGGTTCCAGGTGAACACAGGGAAGGAGCATTTCATTCAGCCCTGTGCTCCCGGGGCAAGTGTAGGGAGTAGATCAGAGTAGCTGCTTCATCTGCATTTTTTTGGGTAGATGGATGGGTGGGTGGGTGGATAGATGGATGGGCTGGGTGGATGGATGGATGGATGGGTGGATGGATTGATGGATGGGTGGATGGATGGAAGACAAAGCAAGCAGAGCAACATGTGAATTACAGAGCTGAGATCATAGGTACAGTGATGTTCACTCTTCAATTCTTCAACCTTTCTGCATGTTTGTAAATTTTCATTTAAAATATTGAAAAAAAAACAGAGAATGCAGATACTTGATAGAAATTCAAAAGTCACAAGTTAAAATTGAGTCCTCCTGCGTCTCATCCTAACCTTTAATTTAGCCTCCCAATTTCCCTGACAACAGAAACCCCTCTCACCTGTGTTTCTGGCATGTCCTCCCAGGGGTTATTTATGCCTGTATCTGTACATAGGTGCTTTCTTTTCAGTGGTGATGATGATGGTGATGGTGGTGATGTAATAATAAGTAATGATCATACAGCTCCTTCTGTGTGCCAAGTGCTGTCCTAAATGTTTAACATATATTGATTCATGAAATCTCTTCAATAGGCCTACGGCATAGGTGCTATTATTATCCCCATTTTATAGATGAGGAAGGTGAGGCCCAGGGGTTTAAATAACTTGCTCAACATCACTAACTCATCAGGGGAGCAGATGGTGTATATGCTCGTCCACGACTCACAGGTTCTCAGCCATGTGTCACTGTGATGTGTCACAGAGTTCCATCTGAGGACTTCAGATCTGCCTCTTTAAAGTCTGCGTCGCTTTCCATGGCATGGATATACCATCATTTATTCCACGCATCCCTATGAACCAGCATCTAGTTTGTCTCCAAACTTTTGCTACTGCAAAGAGTGCTGCAATAAATAAATAAACCTGTGCGTACTATAACTGTGGGACAAATTCCCAGAGTGGAATTGCGGAGTCCAAGAGAAAATGCATTTTTAATTTTGATAGTAATTGTCATCCGTCCTTCTGAAAGGGTTGTACTGAATCCTGCTCCAGAGGCGACCCACGGCACAGTGCTGCTACCGTGTGAATGGCGCTCGCTCGGGCTGTGCTGTGTACAGCATGCGTGGTCACACGTAGCAGCCCCGAAATACTGGTAAACCAGCGTAACTATGGTTGGAATTCATATATCTTTCAATATAGATGGAATAGAGCATTCTTTTATAGACTTAAATTCACTTCTACTGCCTTTCCTTTTTTCCTTCCGAATTGTGGACTTCAGAGGTCGACACAAGGTTTATTCCGCCCTCCCAATGTTCTCATTGGAGGTAGATTGGAAAATAGCCTTTGCTGAAAAAAAGCATTTATTACTGCCCTGAGGGAAGGAAAAAAGAAAACCTTAGAAGGCGGGAGGGAGAGCCTGATGGAGAAAGAAGCAGCAAGTTGAGTGGTGGAAGCTGCCTGATTCTCGGGCCAGATCACCCACTTGAGTCTCATTACGGTCAAACCCTATTGCAACATTTTCCAAAAGACTGAGAAAGGAAAAATGCTGGAAGTGGGGGAGGGAAATACATTGAGAGCGTGTACCTGAGCACATGCGTGTGTGTGTGTACACGTACTCCATGTGTAATCTAGACTCAGACTTACAAAATCCAAGGGAAGAAAAGAATAAGGAAAAAAGGAAGAAAATAAAACGCAAACATTATGTCCAGAAGGCAACCTACGGGGAGACACTGCAAGGGGGTCTTGTAATAATTGTGAGCGTCTTTGCAGAGGGGTCCTTAGCATCTAGAACATGCGGGTCCAGTGCACATGTGTGTTCTCAGGGAAGAAATGTGGCTCTCCTGTGCCCTCTGAGTAATTTACTGGTATTTATGAGAAGAGCACAGCTTAGCTGTCTTTTTCTTATCTAACTCGTGTGGAACGTAGCTCAGAAGGGCAGAACCGTGTGATTTCTTGTGAAATCGGTCCCTCGTCCTCCCTGGCTTGGAAGCCTTGCGGTTCCTGGGGACACTCGGGCAGCTCCTGAACCCACCTCATCAGGGAGGGATGGTCCCCAGTTCTGGGAGAGGAAAGGCCAGCCTCATTTTTTTGTTTTTGTTTTTGTTTTTTTAAATTGTGATGAAATTGCAAACTTACATCCTGAGACGAAAATTAAATGGAGGGAAGTCTGCCATCGTGGGTGGTCTTCCTCGGCCGTTGGGAGGGAGGGGTCAGATGGTGTGGGGAGACCATGTTTAGCAACATTTCCAATAGGGTAATGACAGCAGGAATGATGGCTGTCCCACTCGGGAAGGGGAAATCTCAAAGGCCTACGCGGGACAAAAATAAACAAGCGTGCAAGGCCCGCCGAGGGGGCCTGGGTCTGTTCTGAACTTGAAAAACATCAAAGGGAAGCCAGTTATCAGGCCATCCAGGCTCCAGGCTCCGCTGCGTCCTGCCCAGAGCTTTTATCAGCCTTGGCCGAGCACAGAGGACGCTGGCTAGCACGGCTGTAGGAGACCACACTTGACTGGCGAGTCCAGAGAGGAAGATGAGTTCAGGCTGCGGCACATGAAATTGAACAGGGATGCACGGAGCCTCCCGCACTTCGGCCCCCCCAGCGCTGGCCACGCAAGGCAGCTTCTTGTGAGCAGAAAGTCCACCAGAGCCGGGGAGGATCCACACCCGCCTGGGCCCACGGTGGATGTCTCTGGGGCCCACGGTGGATGTCTCTGGGCCTCAGCGCCCCTGTGCATAGAAAGGGGGTGTCCTGAGGACAAAATGCAGCCAACGTTCAGCCAGTAAATACATTCTGAGTTTCTGCCATGTGTCGGGCACAGTTCTGGGCTCTGGGGAATAGAGTGGTGATGAAATCAGATTTTTACAGACTCTTGAAGACATCCGATTAATAAAAACTTCTGAAGAAATCCGATTAAAACCATCCTGGTTTGGAGATGTTCTGTACCAT
>NC_041230.1:52938222-52950608 GCF_002837175.3 Physeter macrocephalus | reverse complement strand
GGGCTACTCTTCGTTGCAGTGCGCGGGCTTCTCACTGCGGTGGCTTCTCTTGTTGTGGAGCACAGGCTCTAGGCGCGCGGGCTTCAGTAGTTGTGGCACGTGGGCTCAGTAGTTGTGGCGCACGGACTTAGCTGTTCCGCGGCATGTGGGATCTTCCCGGACCAGGGCTGGAACCCGTGTCCCCTTCATTGGCAGGCGGATTCTCAACCACTGTGACACCAGGGAAGCCCGAACCTACTCTCTTTTAATTGAGATCACACACCTGGCCTCAGAACTTAATGAAGCTCAGGTTCTTTACGTCTCAGCGCAGAAGGAGTTCAGCGAGAGGCAAAGTGATAGGTAAGAAGCAGATTTATTGAGAGGGATACACACTCCCCGGACAGTGTGGGCCGTCTCAGAAGGTGAGAGTGGCCCTGAAATACGGGGTGGTTAGTTTTTATGGGCTGGATAATTTCTTAGGCTAATAAGTGGGACGGTTATTCCGACTATTTTGGAGAAGGGGCGGGAGCTTCCAGGAACTGGGGCGTCGCCCACTTTTTGGCCCTTTATGGTGGGCCTCGGAACCGTCCTGGCGCCGGTGGGTGTGTGTTTAGCTGATGTATTGCAGCGAGGGTATAATGAGGCTCAAGGTCCCCTGGCAACTGAGTCTTCCCCCATCACGGGCCTGGTAGGTTCTAACAGCTGTTGTCGTGTCCTCCACGTCTCTGTCGTTCTTTTTTTTTTTTTTTTTTTTTTTTTTGCGGTACGCGGGCCTCTCCCCACAATCTTATTTATTTATTTATTTATTATTTTTGGTTGTGTTGGGTCTTCATTGCTGCACGTGAGCTTTCTCTAGTTGCAGCGATGGGGGGCTACTCTTCGTTGCAGTGCGCGGGCTTCTCACTGCGGTGGCTTCTCTTGTTGTGGAGCACAGGCTCTAGGCACGCGGGCTTCAGTAGTTGTGGCACGTGGGCTCAGTAGTTGTGGCGCACGCTGGCGAAGGGGGTGCGGGGCCGCCATAGCAGCCTCTTTCCCGGGGTCGCCTCTACGAGCTCTGGGAGCGGGGCAGCGGATGCTCCCGCAGCGGGGACGGGTCCGGCCTTAGCAGCTCTGAGGGCACCCATGCGGAGGCGGGGCCGGGGCCTGGGCTGCTTCCCAAAGCGGGTCCCGGTGGGTGACCCCTGGGGTCCTGGTACCCGGCTTCAGGGGATAAGGTCTGCGCTGGCAGCTTTGTGAACACAGCCCCCGAGGGACACCAGGGCCCATGGCCTGTGTCCTGGCGGTGGAGGCTCCAGGGAAGGAATTCTCAGTGGCTCTTCTCCCAGCGGGAGCGCTCCAGTCCCACCTACCTCACGCCGCAGCTCAGAAATGGGTCTGGGGGCTTCTGCTGCGACAGCTAGGGAGCAGACGCTGCCCTGGACAGGGCTGTGACAACCACAGAGCAAGAGGAGTCCCCGCGCACCGTCCCGTAGGCTCTGGTCACCACGACACCAGTCGCATCTCCTATCAAGGGGACACGGCCAGCGCACAGTGAGGAAAGAGCCGACGGGCATCCGTACCGCAAACAGCCCTCGCGCCAAAAATATTAAACCCGCGCAGACTACACAGGGACGCTGCCGCATAGGAATAGCCCTCCAAGAACACGGTAGATAATTGTTTCTCCTAAACTCACAGAGCAAGAGAAATATAAGCAAGTAAAATATAAGTAAATATATATATTATATATATATATATTATATAAGCAGAGGGACAACCCCCAGTGAAAAGATCGAGAGAATTCCCCTGGAAGAACAAACAATGAAGCAGACGTCTTCAGTCTAATAGACACCGGGTTCAAAAAGGAGATAATGAAAATACTGAAGGAATTAAGAAGGGCTGTCGCTAGAAATGCAGATAACTCTAAAAAGGAGCTAGAAACTATAAAGTGCAACCAAGAAAAATTAGAGAACTACTTCACTGAGATGAAAGCTGAGCTAAAGGCTATGAATAGCAGAATGAATAACACAGAAGAACGAATAAGTGACCTGGAAGATAGAATAATGGAAATCAGCCAATCAGGACAGCAGACAGAAAGCCAAATTTAAAAAGTGAAGGCAATATAAGAGACCTATAGGATAATGTAAAGTGTGCCAAACTACACATAATAGAGATCCCAGGAGGAGAAGAAAGAGAAAAGGGGATTGAAAATGTATTTGAAGAAATTATGGCTGCAAACTTCCCAGACCTAAAGAAGGAAACAGATATCCAGATACGGGAAGCACAGAGGGTCCCAAACAAGTTGGCCCCAAAGAGACCTACACCAGGACATATTATAATAAAAATGGCCAAAGTTAAGGAGAGGATTCTAAAGGCAACAAGAGAAAAACAAAGAGTTAACGACAAGGGACCCCCCCCACCCACCATAAGGCTATATCAGCTGGTTTCCCTACAGAAACATTACAGGCCAGAAGGGAATGGCAAGATATATTCAAAGTCCTAAAAGGGAAAAATCTGCACCCTAGGATATTCTACCCAGCAAGATTATCATTTAGAATAGAAGGAGAGAGAAAGAATTTCTCAGACAAGCAAAAACTAAAAGAATGTAGGAGTTCTTTGGTGGCGCAGTGGTTAAGAATCCACCTGCCAGTGCAGAGGACATGTGTTCGAGCCCTGGTCCAGGAAGATCCCACATGTCGCGGAGCAACTAAGTCCGTGCGACCGAGCCTGCGCTTTAGAGCCCGCGAGCCACAACTACTGAGCCCGCGTGCCACAACTACTGAAGCCCACGCGCCTAGTCCCAGTGAAAAGATCGAGAGAATTCCCTTGAAGGAACAAACAATGAAGCAGATGTCTTCAGTCTAATAGACACCGGGTTCAAAAAGGAGATAATGAAAATACTGAAGGAATTAAGAAGGGCTGTCGCTAGAAATGCAGATAACTCTAAAAAGGAGCTAGAAACTATAAAGTGCAACCAAGAAAAATTAGAGAACTACTTCACTGAGATGAAAGCTGAGCTAAAGGCTATGAATAGCAGAATGAATAACACAGAAGAACGAATAAGTGACCTGGAAGATAGAATAATGGAAATCAGCCAATCAGGACAGCAGACAGAAAGCCAAATTTAAAAAGTGAAAGCAATATAAGAGACCTATAGGATAATGTAAAGTGTGCCAATCTACACATAATAGAGATCCCAGGAGGAGAAGAAAGAGAAAAGGGGATTGAAAATGTATTTGAAGAAATTATGGCTGCAAACTTCCCAGACCTAAAGAAGGAAACAGATATCCAGATACGGGAAGCACAGAGGGTCCCAAACAAGTTGGCCCCAAAGAGACCTACACCAGGACATATTATAATAAAAATGGCCAAAGTTAAGGAGAGGATTCTAAAGGCAACAAGAGAAAAACAAAGAGTTAACGACAAGGGACCCCCCCCACCCACCATAAGGCTATATCAGCTGGTTTCCCTACAGAAACATTACAGGCCAGAAGGGAATGGCAAGATATATTCAAAGTCCTAAAAGGGAAAAATCTGCAACCTAGGATATTCTACCCAGCAAGATTATCATTTAGAATAGAAGGAGAGAGAAAGAATTTCTCAGACAAGCAAAAACTAAAAGAATGTAGGAGTTCTTTGGTGGCGCAGTGGTTAAGAATCCACCTGCCAGTGCAGAGGACATGTGTTCGAGCCCTGGTCCAGGAAGATCCCACATGTCGCGGAGCAACTAAGTCCGTGCGACCGAGCCTGCGCTTTAGAGCCCGCGAGCCACAACTACTGAGCCCGCGTGCCACAACTACTGAAGCCCACGCGCCTAGAGCCCATGCTCTGCAATAAGAGAAGCCACCGCAATGAGAAGCCCGTACACCACAAGGAAGACTAGCCCCTGCTCGCCACAACTAGAGAAAGCCCGCGTGCAGCAATGAAGACCCAATGCAGCCAAAAAAAAACCTAAAAGAATACAGCAATAGTAAACCTATCCTAAAGGAAATATTGGAAGGCCTTCTCTAAATAGAAAAGAAACAAGCAGCTATAGGAAAGAGAAAAATCACAATTGGAAAGTGAATCACTTAAATAAGCCATACACAGAATGAGAAAACAAAATCAAACAATTTCTGTGAAAGCGATGGTAGCCACCATAAAGAGCAAAAGGTTGAAGATGTAAAAGAGGACATCAAACTCATAAAATATGGGCGAGGAGAGTAAGAAAATGTAGTTGTTGCTGTTTTTTTTTTTTTTTTTCCAGAATGTGTTTGAGGCTATATGACTCCCAATCTAAAGCAAGTAGATATAGGATGGGGTTAACATACATCTACAAAGACTCTTTCTCCAAATAAGTTCACATCCACAGGGTCTAAGGATTAGGATGCGGACATATCTTTGGGGGTGGGGTCACCTTTCAACCCCCGCAGATAGTTACAGGTAGTGAGAAGCCTGAGAGAGCAGAAGAGGGCAGGGATGTCCAGGGGTCAGAGGCAAGGAGAAGGGTCAGGGAGGGCCTGGAAGGCACCGGGCTGGCACACAGCCATCAGTCCTCCCCAGGTCGCCGTGGCGATGATTATAATTAGGCCTCCGATGAAGCTCCGGGGGCTCTGTCGGGTCCAGCCCTGCCCTGGCCTCTCGTTTCCGGGCTGCAGTGTTGCCGCCTGCCGGGTTTCACGCTGCGGCTGGTTTTGATTCTTGGCCTTGTATTTATTCATTTGGATTGATTACCTCGTGTTATGTAACCTGAGTGGATACGAGCAGCAATCTGTATTTTACAACATCCAGAAAGCCCACGACGGCCCTGGGTACCCGAGTTGGCAGCCTGGCCTACAGGAGGAAAGACATAATTGTCCAACAGTTACACATTTCACGATGGTGACAGGCGGGCATTAATCCCACTCAGGCCCTTCTGACAGGCTCCTGAGGGACAGCAGGATGGGGACCCCGCTTTGAGGGGTGATGGGTTTGGGCCGAGCTTTCAACTCAGCCTGCTCGGGAGAATATCACCAGGGGGTGTTACAGAAACAACAAACAAACAAACCGGTAGGTGGGCCCCATGCAGACCGAGGAAATCAGAATGTCTGGGTGGCCGAGACATCAGCACGTTTTAAATACCCACCCCCGCCGGTCTCTTCCTTAAAATGGGAGGCATTCTCTCCCCCAGAGGCCCCCGGCTCCTTGGCGAGCAGGGAGCGCAGTCACAAGGCAAGGGGGTGGCCGCCACCCTCCGCATGTGCTTGAGGTCGGCCCACACACCTCCGAGCCATCTGTAAAATGGGGACAACAGGGCGGGTGGGCGGATTGAGGGAGCTGCCCGGTTCATGGCAGGCCTGTCCGTGTTAGCTGGCCTACCATTCCACTTAACTAGGCACCCCTGTGCCGGCACAGGTGGACCCCAAATGCTTGTGAATGAATAGGCCTGGGCACAAGAATGAATGAACAAAGGGCACCCCCGAGGCCCTTTCCTGGCTCCCCACTTGGGCTTCCTGCTAACAGCAAGGACCCGCTTGAGCTTTCGCCTAAATTAAACAGCCCCTCCCACAGCGCGCACCCACCCCCTCGCAGATACACACACTCCTGCAGCCCCAGCACACACGTGTGTTTATTTTCTTGGCTGTTTGCGCTTCTCCTTTTATGGTTCCTGCAAACCCGATCCTTAGACTGGTCTGATTTCATTCAGAGACCAAAACACAGCCCTGAAACACACACCTGGTCTTCCGGCGGTAGGTCGGTGGTGGAGGGGAGGGACCATCCATCCCTGGGTGCCCGTGGGGTACTTCCTGGGTGCCCACCATGCTGGGACCCCCAAGGAGGCACAGAGAAGTCAAAGATATGGATGGAGCCCAGCCGGCAAGGAATCAGCAATGTGATGTAGGGGAAGGAGCCGTGGTCTCTAGTGAAGAAGGGGCATATGTTCCAGAGGTAGACCATCTGGGCACCGTCATTTCCTAGGGGCCTGAACCCGGGCAGGCACGTAGCCCTTGCTGTGCTCAGGTGCCTCACCTGTAAGCTGGGCGTGGGGAGTCTACCTTTCTCCGTAGGGCTGTAGGAGGGTGAAATGAACTCCTAATGCGTCGGTTATATCACTATTCTCCCGTCACCTCCACGCCGAGGGCTCCTGGGCAGGTGACTTTCCCTCTCTGAGGCTCAGTGTTTTCATCTGTAAAATAAAGGTGGATGCGAGGTTGTGTCCTGAACGGTGCCAGGCGTTTAGTAGATGCTCAGTAAATATGCTTTCCCTTCCGTGAAGTTGCTTATGGTCTGGGGGGATGGGTGCCCAGGGAAGACCTCGCAAGTCGGGCTGGGTCAGGAGAGGGACAGGGGGGTGTTTCAGATGCCAAGTGTTGTGGCATGTCAGAAAAATCAGAGCCCCTTCTTGCCCCAACTATGGTCAGTGATTTTCCTCAACCTCCTTTCCATCTATGCGTCCCAGAATGGAGGTTAATTATTATGACTCCAATATGTTACTTATACTTTGGAAAAGTTCTGTTTCCTCAACTAACGCATACGTAGTGGGAAAATTAGAAACCACAGATACACACAGAAAAGAAAACTCCAAACCACACATAGCCCAACAGCCGGAGACAACCAGTTAACATTTTGCTGAGTATCCATCCAGGTCTTCTTTTTCAAAATGCAGAAATGGAATCACCTTTTTTTTTCCCCCAAACCACATTTTAATGAAACACCCTCCAGTCTGGCTTCTCACATCCCCGGCCACTGACCCTCCCTCATCCAGGTCACCTGTTACCTTGATGTGACCCGTTTCTGTGGTCACTTCACTGATTCCTCAGGCCTCTATTGTAGGACATTTCAGCTGTTTCGAATCTGTCTGCTCTTCCAAATTACGCTACGGTGAACGTCCTTAGTGCTAAAACTGCTCACACATCTCATTTATACGCAAACAGATTTTTACATTAACCCCCTCCCCAAACGTATGAAATCCTAAAGAGATGTCAGGAGCCAAGGTTAAGTCTAACCTCCCCCGCCTCGGAGGTCATAGCTTAGGGCCGGCCAAGAGGCAACGGAAGCCTCAGCCAGCGCTTGGACAGAACGCGGAGCTCCATCAGAACTCATGGGTGGGGGAGGCAGAGCCCAGCAGGAAGCCCACCCCCAGAGACGGGAGTCTCCTTGGCCTGAAAGTTGAATGAACTCGACCTGCAGGATCCAGTAAAGTGGCCCCAGCCACACGTGGGGACTGAGCACTTGAAACGTGGCTGGTCGGAGCTGAGACGTGCTGTGAGGTACCCGCTGTATTTTGAATAATTCATAGGAGAAAGAATTAAATATCTTGATAATTTATGTTAATTGCAGGATAATGTATTTTGGATATAGTGGGTTAAAATATTTTTTAAAATCAATTCCACCTGTTTTCCTTTTACATCTTTTTGAACATGGTTACTAGAAAATTTTAAATTACAGATGTGGCTTGAATTCTCTGTCTATTGGACATTGGCCTAAACATCTCCCTTTTTCACATATGCAAAATAACGTGTGCTTCTCAAGGAGCGTTTTTGTTTGTTTGTTTTTTGCTTTCTTTGTTTCGCCTTCCTCGCTTCGTTTGATCTCGCAACCCTGTAAGGTGAAAAATTCCTCCTCTTCGTTTTATGGATAAAAACGTACCCCTTGGCAAGATGGGAGACTTGCCCAAAATCACAGCACGTGGGCAAGAGTGTGGTCCAGAAGCAGACCTCTGGCCGCAGTCAGGGCGTGTCCTGTCCTCCCCAGAGTCCACCTGCCTGGTCTCCAAACCTGGACCTGCCAAGGCCACGCAGTGCCCCAGCCTTGGAGTCCCTGAGGGAGGGGGTCTGGAATTCCAGGGGCCATCTGGCTCTGATTCCCGTAGCGTACGGGAGCTTCGGGACAACTGGGGAAGAGGGAGCAGCCCTCCCCTCCCCTTCCTCCGCCTGCCCTGCGGCCCTGCCCTCCCCTTCGCTGCCCCAGGAGAACAGGGCTGCGTGGAGGGGAGGGAAGCTGCCACACTGTCCTGCTGAGTCCTGTTCCCATTAGGGTGACTGTTGACAGGACCGTGACACAGCTGATGATGGATGCTTGTTTTGTCCCATAAGTCCTCAGACCTCAGTGCCAGAGGTGGCCCTGAAAGGCCTTTTCTCAGTAAATTACTGCATTTATTTAGCCCTTGAAGGGTTGTATACAGAGCCCGCCAGGCTACGGAGGTGGCCACGCCGACTCCCTCCTGGACGGCCGTCAATTCGGGACAGAGGCCGCCCCTGGACACACCACCTTCTCCACCAGAGGTGACCTCAGAACCAGGCTGCTTCAAATCCCCGTCTTTGGGCATTTCTTTAAGTTTTAGAGGCACGTTTCCCACCTTAGTTAGATATGGTCCTAACGGTACATTTTACGTGATTTGTAGCTACATAGAATAGTGAAGAGCACCAGCTTCGGGGGTCCCCAAAGTCAGGACGCCTCTTACACACCCTCCGCCCCACTTTTTGGGTGCGATTTGACAGCCACTCTTTACAGAGTGCCACCGTAAGCCGGCCCCGGGCGTGCAACAGTCCTTCAACTAGGGTTTAGTTGCCTCCTTCTCTAAATGAGGAAACTGAGTCAGGAAACGGGGGAGGGGACCACCGTGTGCCAAGGGTCTTACACAGCAAGCTGCCCACGGAACAACACAGGAGGCGCCGCCGTCCTCCACCGTCCACACTGGGTTATTATGCAGATGAAGAAGGCAGGACGGTGCCTCTGGAAAGATGCTGTTAAAATAAGCCTGCGCCAGAGAAACTGGAACCGTCCTGCACTGCTGGTGAGGATGTAAAATAGCGCAGCTGCTGCGGAAAACCGTCTGGCAGCTCCTCAGAAAGTTAAACATAGAGTCACTGTATGACCGGGCGATTCCACTCCTGGGTGTGTACCCGAAAGACTGAAAACAGGCACTGCCGCAGAATCTTGTACACAGATGTTCACAGCAGCAGTATTCACAATAGGCAAAAGCTGGAAACAACCCCCGTGTCCACCCACGGATGAATGGATAGATAAACATGGTCCGTCCATCTGATGGAATATTACTCAACCATAAAAAGGAAGGAAGTGCTGATTCAGGCTACGAAATGGAGGAACCCTGAAGGGGTTACGCTGAGTAAAAGAAGCCAGACACATTAGAATTACATGTTGTATGACTCCATTTCAGTGAACCGTCCAGAAGAGGCAAATCTACAGAGACAGAGAGCAGATAAGTGGTCACCAGGGGCCAGAGGGAGGGGGGGGGTGAAGAATGATGACCAGTAGGTCTAGGGTTTCCTTTTGGGGCGATAAAGATGTTCTGGAATTAGGTAGAGGCAGTGATTACACAACATTGCAAATATACCGGACGCCGCTGCTTTGCACACTTTAAATGGTTCGTTTTAGGGTATGTTAATTTCACCTCAATGTAAAAAATAAAAAGTCAGAAATAAGCCTGGACAAGCAGAGAACCAGACAGCCAAGGCCGTGGGTTAAGTAACTGAGTCTGGAATTGCAGATTTTCTCGATGTTGTGGAGCAGGGGTGCTCGGCACCGCCTGCCAGACACTTGTGTTGTTTTCATGTTTTGTAGGACAGGCAGGGCCGTGTCGTGCGGGCCAAGGAATACTGAGTAATGGGCGGGGTGGTCAGGCTGGGGGGCTGGTGGTTGGCGGAGGCTCCACACACGTCCACCCCCGCACTGCGGGCTCCAGAAGCCCTCCCCTGGGACCATTTGCTCTTGAAAGGGGGCAGGCTCCTTATCTCAAGCTCCTTTCAACCACGGGTGAGAGTTTGCAAGCCCTTTCCCACCTACGTCTGCCTGCCCTTCCCCAGCTCCGGCTCCTGCCCCATCCATCTCGATCAGGCCTCCCAGCAAATCCCCCCGGGAGGCCAAGCTTGATAACGGCCCAGAGAGGGTGGGGTCCCAGCCCCCAGGCCTGAGCTCCGCAAAGGGAACAGCGCGGCTTTGCAGAAAGAGCTCCAGATCCTCCGCTTCTGTAACACCGCTGATTGATCTCCCTCCGTCTCCTGGCTAACCCGCTCCCTCCCGAGACTGGGTTCAGGATGAAGGTGTTAAAACGTGAAGTCAGTGTCCGACAGAGGAATGGATAAAGAAGATGTGGCACGTGTATACAATGGACTGTCACTCAGCCATCGAAAGGAACGAAATTGAGTTATCTGTAGTGAGGTGGATGGACCTAGAGTCTGTCACACAGAGTGAAGTGAGTCAGAAAGAGAAAAACAAATACCGTATGCTAACGCATACATATGGACTCTAAGGGGAAAAAAAAAGGTCATGAAGAACCTAGGGCTAAGACGGGAATAAGGACGCAGACCTGCTAGAAAATGGACTTGAGGACACGGGGAGGGGGAAGGGGAAGCTGGGACGAAGTGAGAGAGCGGCACGGACGTATATACGCTACCGAACGTAAAATAGACAGCTGGCGGGAAGCAGCCGCACGGCGCAGGGAGACCAGCTCGGGGCTCTGTGACCACCTAGAGGGGTGGGACGGGGAGGGTGGGAGGGGGGGAGACGCAAGAGGGAGGAGATATGGGGACATATGTGTATGTACGGCTGGTTCTCTTTGTTATACAGCAGAAACCAACACAACATGGCGAAGCAATTATGCTCCAGTGAACGTGTTTAAAAAAACCCAAAAAACGTGAAGTCAGGTATTTCAGAACCAAACTGGTGACTCGAAACTCTTGCTCCTTGAATTGGCAACAACAAAAAAAGAAAGTTAGGGGTCTCAGTACTCCGTACTGTCAACAGCAAGTGAGGCAGGTGTTTGCCCACACCCACACCGCCGGGAGACGCAGATGAACGCACAGCCTTCCTACGGGGCCGTCTGTTCGTTCACATCAGGAGCTTAGACACGTCCACACCCTTTGATCTGTGACTCCTGTGTTGGGAACTTATTGAGGGAAATAAAGAGGCAGGTTCACATGGATGTACACCTAAGGATCTGTATCCACACCATCATTTATAAAGATGAATATTCAGCGCCCATCAGTGCGGGCTGGGTTCGGTAAACATACAGCGAGCTACAAGGCAGACCTTAACACCACGTCCTCACTGCGTGTGTGTCCTGGCTTTTCTGCGCGCTGGCAGAATCGTCTTCTCCTCCGGACTCCGCCTTCTTCGCAACAGGATTTGATTTTCCGATTGCAAAATATGTAAGTTCCCAAAGAATATTTAAAGAGAGAAAAATATTCAATGGTAAAGTAGTAATGAGAAAAACAGGATCTAAAATTATGTAATAACTCAAACCGTATTATATGGAGAGAAGGACAGAGACACAGAGAGACATAAAATATAGCAAAAGACATAAAGCAGTGAATCCCGGCATGGCAGGATGACAGTTAATTAATAAATTACTCCTTAAACATTTCCATTTTTCATGAAGTTTCTTTCTTTTTTCTTTTTTTTTTTTTTTTTGGCCGCGCGGCTTGTGGGATCCTAGGTCCCCGACCAGGGATCGACGCCGTGCCCCCTGCATTGGAAGCGCAGGGCGCTAACCACTGAACCTCCGGGGAAGTCCCATAAAGTTTCTATAATGCACGTTTTGTTTTATAATAAACATGATATGATAGTTTTCAAAAGAAAGGAATGTATGTTTGTTTTTAAATCCCTGCCCATTTTGAACTAAAATGGCTGTGAAGGGGCACGCAGGAGGGGCATGTGAGCGTGTAGGGTTCTAGCACGTCACGTTCTCTTCTCTGGAAGATCCCACACGCAGATGGACCATCCCGGGAGGCAGGTGTGGGTTGTGGAAACTCTGGTTTTGTGCGTCAGGAGACTGGGTTCTAGACATGCTGCTCAGTGGTCCCCATGGTTGCCAAATCTCCCGGAGTGGAGCCTCACAAGTGAGGTGGAGGTAAAACATCCACTGTTTAAGGAATCCTTTCAAGGTTCCGGGCGGAGGGCCCCCTTGGTTTGCCTCAGGCCCCAGAACAATGGAGGGTGTGAAGCTGTTTATTATTTCAAGTCAGCAGAATTAGCGGAGACTCCACGCTGGCTCCTTAAGACTCACACCACCCTCCAGAAACCCAGCCTCCTTCAAGTGACACATATCATTCTCAAATCTCTTATTAGCGATGCTCTTAACTGTTGAGAGATCACAGGCCATTAAGGGTCCCACAAACCGCAGAGACCCTGGAGGGCGGCATGGCAGCTTCCAGAACGGCCAGCCCTGCAGGCTGGGGATGCAGGGGGCGTTTCCCTGGCCATCTGGGGAGGACCCACAGCCCGGCCAGTCGTGCTGAGACCTCACTGGACACCGCGTGCTGGACCCTTGATGGGCATTACGTTGCTTGACCCTCACCACACCCTGCAGTGGGGAGCACTCGGCCCGTTCTGCAGATTTTTAAAAAAATTTACTTTATCGAAGTATAGCTGATTTACACTTTTGTGTGAATGTCTGCTATACAGCAAAGTGATTCAGCTATACGTATATATATATATATATATATATATAC
>NC_041230.1:52901357-52929472 GCF_002837175.3 Physeter macrocephalus | reverse complement strand
CCCACCCTGCAGTGGGGAGCACTCGGCCCGTTCTGCAGATTTTTAAAAAAATTTACTTTATCGAAGTATAGCTGATTTACACTTTTGTGTGAATGTCTGCTATACAGCAAAGTGATTCAGCTATATACGTATATATATATATATATATATATATACACACATAAATATGTATATATACATATACATATTTATATATTCTTTTTCATATTCTTTTCCCTCGTGGTTTATCACAGGATACTGAATATAGTTCCCTGTGCGCTACAGTAGGACCTTGTGGTTTATCCATTCTTTATGCCATGGTTTGCATCTGCTGATCCCAAGTTCCCAATCCTTCCCTCCCCCGCTCCCCTCCCCCTTGGCAACCACAAGTCCCATTTTACAGGTTTTTTTAAAGGGAGTTCAGAAAGGTTACAGAGCTTTGAAAAAACCGTCATCCATTCACCCATCTATTTAAAAATATTTGCCGAAGTCATATGCATCGGGCATTGTTCTAGGCCCTGGGGCACAATGGCGAATCCAACAGACAAAAATTGTCAACCTCAAGGAACTTACATTTCCAGGGGGAGCGTAAACAAGATATATAATGTCAGGTAGTGTTGAGTAAAAAGCAGAAAGGGGGCCTTCCCTGGCGGCGCAGTGGTTGAGAGCCCGCCTGCCGATGCGGGGGACGCGGGTTCGTGCCCCGGTCCGGGAAGATCCCGCGTGCCGCGGAGCGGCTGGGCCCGTGGGCCGTGGCCGCTGGGCCTGCGCGTCCGGAGCCTGCGCTCCGCAACGGGAGAGGCCACAACGGTGAGAGGCCCGCGTACCGCAAAACGAAACAAAACTCGTGCTCTTTCGTCTGCCTCTCGTACCGCAAAACGAAACAAAACAAAACAAAAAAGCGGAGAGGGGGTGAGGGTCAGAGGCAGAGAGCAGAGCGGACGGGCTCAGCCGACACGGTCCGTGCTCCTCCTGACCCCTCATGTCCCTTTTTGCCATGTTGTGTGAATATCGTGGGTGGGTTGTATCAGCGTCATCTTCTGGTGGTGACATTGCTCTGTAGCTGTGCCAGATGTCACCGTGAGGGGACGCCAGGTGAAAGGTACAGAGATGGCACCACACAGTCCCTTACAGCTGCATGTGAATCTGCAGTGACCTCAAAACAAAAAAGCTTTTTTAAATAAAAAGTTATCTTTGACCAAAGCCCAATAATAATAATAATAATAATAATTCCCATCTCTCGAATATCTGGAGAGACTAGAGAAGCTGATGGTTCACGGCCCTTCAGGCTGACAGCCTGGGTTCAAAACTCAGCTCCAAGCGTGACCTTAGTTACATTTCATAACCATTCCGTGGCTCGGTATTTGCATCTGAAAAGTGGGCTCACGGTGTTACCTAACCTCCTCTGGTTGGTGTGAGGATGAGATGTTTATGAGCAAGAGGCCCACCTGTGCTGTTTGCTGTTTGTCGTGATGACTCTGGAAGGCTCGGGAAGGCTCCTGACTGGTCTTTCACGAGCGTGGAGCATTGCCTTGTGTAATCCTCCCGGAGCTGGGATTGGCAGATTGGTGGGACTCAAAGGGTGTGTGTGTGTGTGTGGCTGAGGGTGGTCCCAAATGACCTCCTCTGGACCCACCGAGAGGTGGGGCCCGGCCCCTGGACACCAAGGCTGCTGAGAGCTTGGCTCTGCAGAAAGTACAGCCCCTGTGCAAAGGCGCTGAGACGTCTTATCCCGCCACATCCCCCAGGTCTCTGTGGAGGGAGGGGATGGCGTGTCCTGCCGAGAAACCAGAGCTGAGAGCCCTCCTCATCCCAGAGTCAGAACGTCAGAGGGTCCCTGCGCCGGCTGGGAGTCCTGCTTCTTTTCCAAGCCTGCCCGACTTTCCTTTCGTCTCGGCCCCAAGGTTTGTCCCAGCAAAGATCGGCTTGTATTTCCAGAAAAGGTTCTTCTCTTCCTCGAGAACAGACCCCAGCTCCTCACAAACCAGAAGCTCGGGGCCCAGGCCCTGGAAAGGACGGAGGAGAGGTTCAGTGCTCCTGTCTTTGGCGGTGGGAGGGGGTGGGGGCAGCACACCCGTGGTACAACTCCTGCTTTATGGGAGAGAAAACTGGGGCCTCCAAAAGGAAAAGCAACTCACAGACTCACAGAGAGCAGCAGGGCAGGCTGGGGCTGCATCTCAGAATTTCTCCTAAATAACAGAGTTGCATCTTGCAACGCAGTAACGCCATCCTTGCTTCCCAGTCCTGCCCACCTGTGGGGCCAGACCGCCTGGGTTCACATCCGAGCTCAGTGCCTCACTTACCCCGTCTGTAAAATGGGCACAAGAGTGACACCTGCACCGTAGTGTCATTGCCACGGTGAACTGAATTCAGCCATGGGAGGTTCCCTAAACAGTGCCTGGCTTTCTAGATACTCTAGGTTAACTCTGGTTAGCAAGGTTGTGATTTACGAGGCAGGGAGGGGACCAGTGGCACCTCAGAATTACTTAGAACAAATAACTGGGATGTATGTTTCAAGTCATCAAGATTTGAGCTTTTTTCAGAGGATTTTAAAATGTCGTCTTAGTTTTGTCTCAATACGTTTACCAAGAAAGAGAACATGAGGGACCCTCGTGGAAGTCAGGGTCTCGGCTCAGAAGCTGTTCGGGGCCACCCGGTTTGTTCTCTCAGCTTCGCCCGAAGGGGTGAGAGGCGGGCTCACAGGTTAATGAGGGAGGGGCTCCTTCACTCTCCTTCAGACGGACCACCGCAGGGGACAAAGCAGATTCAGCATCTTGGAAACATTTCCCACACTGTGTGTGTCTCTGCTTCACCAAGACCCGACCCCAAATGCCCCAAACCAGGGTCTCTGGTCGATGGAGACTACGCTTCCTTGTAGATGCTGTGGCCCCTGGACCATGGCAAGCCCACCACCCCCAAGGGGGCGTCTCCAGAGTGCGCAGGTTAAAAGACAAACAAACCTCACAAGTCTCCAGTCCGCTGAGTGGGAGCTCATACGAGAAGTCTGAATCTGTAAGGTGAGGCTCGGGTCGGGGGGTCTCGGTCCCTGACTGCACCCCCACCTACCTGGGAACAGGTGAAACACACTGAAGCCGGATTCCACGGCCAGCCTCACGTCCTCCGAGTCTCTGGGGGTGGGGCCGGGCATCTGTACCGCCAGAGCTCTAGGAGATCATAAGGGACAGTCAGAGCTAGGAAGCGCTGCGCGGGGGGTGGGAGGTTTGGGCTGGGACCAGCCGGAGACAGGGTCTCTCTGGGCAGACGAGAGCCAAATGGTGAAGGGAAGATGTAAGACCCCTGCCGCCTGCCCCCCCCCTCCCCCTCCCCCAGCCTAGCTCATCTCCGCCTCCCGCCCACCCGGCTTTTCTTCTCTCTCAGCTCCCGCCCTGCTGGACCCCTAAATGTCCCACCAGCTCATCAGTCTCCGCAGGTCTCTAACCCACAGCTTTCTCCTCCACCTCCGGCACCAGCCGTCTGTCACCCCTCCCCCGCCTTTCTCTGTTCTCTCCCCTGGGTCCCAGGCAGGACCACACGTCCCGTCCTGCGATACCGCCTTCTTCCTGGCCTTCAGTCCAGGCTTTGATGCTCAAGAGCTGTAAGGCTGCTGCAGCTCCGGAGGGAAGAGAACCGGCTCCGCAGTTGCTCTTACTGATGCGCTCAAGCAGCGCGTGAGGCTGCGCTAACGCAGCCTTGCTCCCACGTTTGCAGGGGATCCCCGCCGCAGGGCACGTGAGAACACGGGCGGCCGCTGCCCGCCCCACCGGGCTTTCAGGCCACGCTGAGACCCTCCCTCTCGAGCCGTGTTCAGCTGCACTTTCCCTCCTGTCCCGACAAGGACCCGGGACGTTCCGTGCAGTCCCGCTGGGCTGCCGTCCCCCCGGGGCAGGGGTCACGGTGGTTTGGAGGATCTGCTAAGAACGGGGGGCGATGACACCCCTCCAGGAGTAAAGGAGTTGACTGGGGTGTGCCCCTGGGATCTCCGGGGGCCGTGGCTCTGTCCCCGCCGCCCTGGCAGTGCTTTCCCGGTCACATGCGGGACTCAGACATTTGCCGCCCGCTCCCTTGTCCGGTGCTGCTTCACAGGAAGGATCGGGCTGGGTATTGAAGTGGGTACGAGCTGAAAAGCAAACTGCTCATCTGTCTGTGTTGGGAAAGGGGAGAAACTTCCCCAGCAAGGGCCCTGGGGCAGATGAGGTTTCTTGGAGGGGCTCTGCAGGAACTTGCGTTGCTTGGAGAGGCTACGCGGCTGCGTTTCAGGAGGTAAATCGGAGTGGAGCTGTTGGTCCTGGGGTCCCTGGCAGGTCTGGGTGCTGAGTCGGGTGACAGCAAAAACAATCAAGTGAATAAAAATACCAGCTTGTATTTTTTTTTAAGTGAGTTTTTTTTGCTTGTTAAATTTATTTATTTTGGGCTGTGTTGGGTCCTCGTCTCTGTGCGCCGGCTTCCTCTAGTTGCGGCGAGCGGGGGCCGCTCTTCATCGCGGCGCGCGGGCCTCCCACTGTCGCGGCCTCTCTTGTTGCGGAGCGCAGGCTCCGGACGCGCAGGCTCAGTAGTTGGTGGCTCACGGGCCCAGTTGCTCCGCGGCATGTGGGATCCTCCCGGACCAGGGCTCGAACCCGTGTCCCCTGCATCGGCAGGCAGGCTCTCAACCACTGCGCCACCAGGGAAGCCCCCAGCTTGTATTTTTGAAGCGCCTTTCAATCACGCCTGGTGTGGGCTGGATGCTCTGAGACCAGCTTTAGGTGTGAGGGAAGAAAGGCATTTAGTGATCCTCAGGCCCGAGCTCACGCTCTGGCCTGGGAGGCTCTGAACCCGCTCTCTTAGGTCCGCTCAGAGCTGCTTCTCAGACGCCCCGTTCCCTTATGAACTTCAGGAGGGACACGGTGGTCCTTGAGAGGTGCCAAGAATCTCAGCGTGGGACTCACCCCAGCACGTTACCAGCCCCTTCCCTTTCCACGGAAGGAGAAAACGTGGCCCAGAAATAAAGACGTGCTTGTGGTCACGCAGAGGATGGGGACACATGCCCTGTCGCCACCTCCCTAACCCCCGGGGAGACCACCGACCCCAGCTCTGAGATGGTGGGGACACACAGATAGCTAAGGCGCCATCGAATGTGCGGAAGGGGTGGCACCTTATATTCCGAATGATTTTTTTCTTCGGAATGTAGACATCTGGTGTCCTATAAATAAAATTGAAAATGTAAATATTGTAAAACTCATTAGAGAGTGGTTTTCGGTTTGGGGAGAGCACGGGTCAGCTGCTACCCCACTGCACCTTGGTGGTGGGAAAACGTTACCCTACACGGGGGCGTCCTCGGCCCCGTAAGCTGTCCCCTGTGTCACCGCGGTGGCCAAGCTGAGCTTTGTCTGACGAATAAACGTTAAAACATGGGTCAGTCGTCTCCTATTTATTATCTTGCGTTAACAGTTTTTAAGAGCTACCTAGAAGCCTTTCTGCTTTCATTTTGTACATGGAAAAATCGTGGAGGGGGAACATCACGCTTTCTGCCGTTAAGAACACAGATTCCCATGCACACCGATCAAGCCCAAGAGTCCTCATATCAGGTTTACACCGCTCTTCAAAAGACGTTTTCTGTTCGAGACACGTTAAACAAGCTTTATTTAATAATGCTCGATTTGACTTATCCAATTTAAACATTTGCTCTGATCAGCGACCATTTGATCTGGGCTTCGTTTGGGGATGCAGAATAATTTCTCTGGGTTATTTTTCTTTGGTGCAAGGTTGGTCCCGAGGGCAGGATAACTCCCCTCGAATTCTCTGTGTTTCTCTAATTCGTGCTGCGGGTAGAAAGGAAGAGAGCCGTAAAAAGCCTGTACTGCAGGCTGCTTTTATAATGTTTACATTGCTCGTCACGTCTGTCTGGCTGAAGACAGGCGATATCATTTAAAAGACTCCTCCTAGCCCGATAATTATAAGGAGAGATTTTCTTTTTTTTTTAAGTTAGAGCATCAGAACGTAAAGAAACTCTCAAGTTGGTGATCTCTGGGGGGGACGTAGTCTGCCATCTGCCATCTGCTTCCCCCCAGTCAGGGATTTTTATAACAATCGCGTACACCAAATGGTCATCCATTAAAAGTCAGGGATTTTAAGACACTGCAGAGGAGAGAGAGTTTGCTATCTTAATTCCCTCTGTTTTAGAAGAGGAAATGTCGCTTTGATTTCAACTGACTTGGGGGACATTTCACGTAGACCTTTTGGTTATCGTTACTATTCCTGTTCTGGTTTTGCTATCATGATATTAAAACACAAACCTTCTTTTTAGGTTTTCTCTTTGCATGCCGCCCTTGAAAATATCCACCTTGAAGCCGGTAGCCCCGTAAAGCTGCACAGGGTAAGTGGGCCAGTGGGGAGGGTGGGAGCGCCTCTGGCCTTTATCTGAGCGACCTCCATGCGGCCATCTGCTCCCAGACCGCCAGGGAGGGGGGGGTCTTTCTCGGTGAAAGGAGCGTTTACAAGGGTCAGGCCAGCGCCTGGTTAATGGGCCCGGCGGGGTGGGAGGGTGCGCCCCGCCCAGCCCACGGTCCAGGCCTGAAGTGTTTACCCCTGGGTGATTTACATCGCCCAGGTGTTCATTCGGGAAACATCCCGGCTCCGAGCTGACACGGTGATGGCCGTGGGCTTGCGGACGTCGGCATTTTTCTGTGCATAGCCGTCTGGGGGCCAGAGACGTTTCGAAAAAGAAATGACCGGCCCAGAGTGGTTCGTGCCCTGTGGTTTTCACGCAGGGGGGCCGAGGGCCCTCCGAGCCCAGCGCCTCTTGTCCTGCCCGGAAGAAGGAAACTCCCGGCCTCCCCGGCCTCAGTCAGACCCGTGTCTTCTGTCGGCTGCACCAGGCTTCCCCACTGCGGTTTGAGCTCCTCGGGGCTTCCCAAAGCAAGGGTGCTTTCCTCAGTCGGGAGGCAGGTCTCGGGTACCACAGACACGTTCTGGAGAGCGACCCCGTGGTTGGTATGGATTTGTTCCACACGGATCGGCCCCTGCCGGGGGCTTAACGTTTCGAAGGCTCCGCTTTGTAGCAGCTTCTTTCACATTAGACGCACTTTCCGTTCTTTGCTCACATTTTGAGGCAGGTGGTGGTGTCACTGTTCTGACCCCGGCGGTTCCTAACACCTATGCCGGGGTGGCCTTGTGTCATCCGAACGCCGAATTAAAACATGCCCCGAAAAATCAAGATTTTTTTGTTTGTTTGTTTGTTTGTCAAAAACACAAATTTAAAATGTTGTTTTATCGTACCCATCCCACCCCTATTTTAAAAGAGTTTGGCCTTTTATTACATATCCGTTTTTACACTTGTATCTATCATTTCTCCAGCCACTTCTGATACCTCTGATGAGAAAGAAAATAAATGTATCTTTGCCACTTCGAAATATATATTTGTGTAGGAGGTAGGTGAGAATGATTGTAGGGAAATTGAGAATCCTTCTTTGTCTCTGTTTTCATGTTTACGAATACCTCTTGTACTGATGCAGAGAATGCTGGGCTGGTCCTAAGAGCTCGTTTCAATTTAGCGGTTTCTCTCTCCTTGACGAAATGTCTCCAAAACCCATCGTTTTGCCTCCTTACACAGTCTGCAGACGTAAAGCATTTGGTCAAACGCTGGTGGCCATCAGAGCTGGCTTTAGCAAGTGATAGAATTCCTTCTGCTTTGACCTCTACGTTGAAAATGGTCTTTGCAGCCGGTGACTTGAATACTAACAAATTCACTTAAAAAAGCATTCAACTCTCCCCTGCCTGTACCCCTTTCTCCCATATTATAGATATGTAAACCTCCCCAACGTAGAAAACGATCACTGATTTGCCGTGCTAAACAGGGAGATATTTCCACCAGCAGCGACTGTTTAAAATTAGCAGCCCTGGGGTGAGGGGAAAAAATTCCAGCAATAAAACAAAAACCTGTGTTTCCAAATATCAGGTTGAAGCCCTCTCAAATGACCACGGACCCCCTTGGAAAAGGCTTGTTCTCTGTGACCACTCACAGCCTAATATGGAGAACAGTGGAAAATGTCACACTGATCCCAAGGAAAAGATCCAATGCGTAGAAGAACTAATTTTGCAGTTGCTCTAGGCTTCTTAACAGTGTGCATTTGTGAATCTTTGTTCTGAGTCGAAGATGCCTCAACACACGCCCGTTTGCAGATACAGACCCATGAAAATACGTGTGTCCATGGTCTATTTTAATAAACTGCCGGAGGGTGTTGAATTCTCAAACACTCTACGTGGCACCAATGCTGCTAAGAGCACAATCTCACTAAACCACCCGACTCATTTATTTTAAACTCCGCTAGAACTGCTCCCCCCAAAAGCAGGTGACTATAGAAAGATTTTTTTTTTTTTTTTTAAATTCTAAATAACAAGAGGGATAAAAGTGAATGTCATTCTCTGAGGTCGGAACGTTAAAATGTAAGAGAGAGTTAGCCAGGGTCTGGTAAATGGCTAAACAGATTAGTAGCCTTACTTTTTAACATATAAACATCTGAAACCCGTTTCCTGTTTAAGAAGAAGGGAAAAAAAAAAAAAAGTCTAGATGGATGACCTCGGGCACTCTTTTTTGATTAACAAATGTGAATTGTACATCACGGTGGAAAAAAAAAAATGGCCCACGCTTGGTGGTCTCTCTACAGTCTGTATACGGGAGAGGGAGAAAAAAATACAAAAATAAACGTTACCTTCTCACTTTCCGGGTGGGCGATGCCATTTCTGCAGCGGCGTCCAGGGCTCTGGCAAATGTTAAGGCTGTCACCGCGGACAGAATCCCCATGGTCTGTGTGCTTCCATAGAGTCCGAGGAAAAACATTCCCTGCATACTTGCCGGTGGGTCCTATCTCCAGGCCTTGGGCTCAGCCCGGCAGGCTCGTGTCACCCGGACAGAGCTGCTGGGACACAGCTAATCTAACCCCACGCCTTCCCGGGCCAGCCCTGCAGCAGGGTGCAAACTGGACCAATTTACTGCCTCAACCCAGAGGACACAGAGAGTTGACTCTCAACCTTAAGGAAGAAGCACCAGCTGCAGTTTGTTCGGCCGAAAAGAGCTTAGGGGTTCTGACACATTCTGACAAGATGCATTTTATAGGGTTTGTGCTAAAATTTGATACTGGAAGTTGGGATTCCAATTTTATGTCTCGGATGATAACCGTAGCAGCTGAGACCTTTAAGAAATGTGTGTATTCCTTCCATTGAGTTACATAATAAAAACTATTTATGTCAGACACCTTATAAGGGAAAGACTTGCCCGAATGTCAATATAACATATAATACTTGTTTATATTCAGATAGGAAAAAACCCCATTATCAGCGTTACCTATTAGTTTGGCTTTGGAGTCTTAGATGTGTGGAGGCTCTAAAATTCTAAAGTCAGCGTGTTCTTGCTTTAATTTACAAATTCACTGAAGCGCTTCTTTTTGGTATTATTTCTGTATATCTTAAAAAACCCCAAATGCTGATACATCTTTTTTTTCCCAAGTCCTTCTGATGAAAAGACACAAAAGAAGGGCACCATTTTATGTTGTTTGATTTGATTTTGATAATTTCCAAGCATGCGATAAAGAGAGTCACCTGTCCTTAATCATCGGTGCTGCTTTTGCGCCCGGGAAGCAGTTGTGGCTCTGGGTGCAGAGTGGCCACCGGAGCGTTCCTAATTCTGATCAACAAACGGGGCAGGGGCTCAGAAGGACACCCTTTCCCAGGAAAGGAACAGCGACATCGCAGCTCAAGGCAACATCCGCAGCCAGATTTTCAGAGGGGCTTACGCTCACCTCCAGCCTTCCTGGGGACATCGCATCGATTTTACTGCCAAATGGACGAGGCTTCTCGCTGAGGCCAGTCACTTCGAAATGACCGTGCAGCCCTGCCAGGCGGCTTATTAGGAAACCCCAGCTTCCTTCTTACCTCATCTGCTCAGAACCTGATTGGGATGAGGAGAAAACCCCAATTAGCCAAGCCAGGAGATGTCCATCTGTCCCGCACCCCCGCGCCTGGGTCAGGTCCGCGCGGTTTCCTTTGACTTATGGGGCGGGTGCGACAGCGGGTTGATGAGAAAAGCCCATTGCGGTGGGAACCGTCATCCAGATGCCCTGAGCTCCCGCCCTGGCCCCCCGTGGCGGGACGGCACCCCTGTCCGTCGGGGGATGAAGAGCCCACGGGGGCAACTGCAAAAACCCCTGCCCCTCATGCCCTGTTGGAAGCAGCCGCCGCCAACTTAAGCTCGGCCAAATGCCGGCTGAATTTCTTTTGTTATTAAGTCACAGCTTGAATGTAAAGCCCCCAAGCAAACACAATTTTAAAAAATAACTTCCTATGAAGCCTCTCCCCTCTCTCTTCTTCCTCAGAGAGTTTCTTCAGCCTAAATGGAAGCCATTTCCCTTTTCTTTTCAAAGGAGAGGTCCACCAAGCGTCACCTGGTGTCCTCTGCGAGCTTCACCCCCAAGTACCAGCACTTATAAAGGCCATAAGTGCTCTCTGGGTCGATGGCCATATTCCATATGCTGATTTTCTGTCGGTTACAAGACTATTATCAGAGAGAACTGTGCTCCAGGCAAGGACCGAGAAGGGCATCTGAGACAGTGTGACTATTTGAAATAAAAAATGTGCAGGTCCAGAGGATTCTGCAGGCGCTTGCTATTTGGAGCAGCAGCTCTACCTACATCATCTCCCCTCTTCTCAGTGACCCTCGTGGTGATGTCATCACCCACACTTCACACAAGAACATGGAGAGACAGAAAGACGAGCTCTCTTTCCCGGAGGGAAGGTGGGTGACAGGTGAGGCTTGGCAACGCACAGTGGAGAATGCGCTGGAACCGCCAGCCTTCGAGGGGGCCTGTTAGATGCTAAGAGTCTTTCCCCACAGACTGTCAGCCGTGGCGAAAAGCTCATCTGGCCCCCCACAGGGACCCCCTCGCTGCCTGCATCTCATAGAAGAGGAAACTGAGGCAGGGAGGTCAGTCCATCTCTGAAGACCAGACTGCTGGAAGGTGACAAAGAGATGGGGTCAGGAGCCCCCGCCAGGCCGTCTGCCAGCAAAGCCGGGGAGTAGCCTCTGTGCTGTGACATCAGGGTCCAGGATCATCAGTGAAAGCCCAGGCCAAACCCTAGCCCGTCACCTGGGCGAGTGACTCTACCGCGCCTGAGCCTCAGTTTGCTTGCCTGTGAAGTAGGACGGGAATGGTCCCCAACTCGGGGAGCTGTTCGGGATCGCGTGAAACGGGACGGGAAACGTGCACGTCACGTCGGAGGTGCCGCACAGTTACTGGATGCTGACGGGGTCAGGCGGGGAGGGAGGGGGGATCTCAGCCCAAAGCCCGTTCCCCTCCCGCTGGGCGGGCCGCAGGCGGCCAGGCTTGCCTTGGGGGTCCATCTGGGAACCTGGGCCGTGTTCTCAAACACCAGGAGAGCAAAGTGGTCGGCGCGCATGCGGCGTGGACCCCACCGCAGCCGGGCCTCAGCCGGGAGGCCCGGGGTCTGCCCCACGGACGTGCTGGCGGGCAGCGGATGCCCGGGCTGCAGGGAGGGACCGTGCAGAGGCCTCGGGCCTCAGGCTTCACGGCGGGAGTCACGTGAGTGTCATCACATGACAGCACAGGGGACCCCCGGAGGTCCCCTGCCCACTCCCAGCCTTCTGCCGCCCTGGCCGCCCGCTGGTTTCTGTTGCATCTGTTTGGACGGTAACCCCCTGGGGGCCGCCTCCTTCTCCACTCTGTTCCAACGCGTCGCGGGCCGCGCAAAGAGCCACAGGAACGATAAGCAGCCTTACTTCCCGCAGCTGGCTCCGCCGGAGGCCTGGACGCTTCCCGACCGCCGGCCCGGCAGCGTGGCTCTCGGGGACCTTGGGCTTCCAGCAGAGCCAGTCCAAATCCTCCTTCTGACTCTGACAAGCTGTTTGCATTTGGGCAAGTAGCTTGCCCTCTCTGGACCCCACTTCCCCCTTTCGTACAAGGGCAACAGAGATGGAGAAAGTGCCGGTTTGCAAGAAATATCAATTATCGTATCGCTGTTTCACTCCGACCATAAAAGGAAACCACCTGAATGTAATGAGAGAGAGAGAACTCATTTTTTTTAAGATGGGATGCCACCTCCTCACAAGAAGGGCCAGAAAAAGAGGAAAGCAAAGGACACAGCAAGTGGCACAGCGGTACGTGGGGGGGATTCTGCCGTCAGGAAGCCTGGGTTCGGTTTGTTTTTTGCCACTTACCTCGGGGCACATTGCTTGACAATGCCGGACCCCTTTCCCCAGCTGTAAATGATGATCCATAAGTTCTCCTCCCACCTTCTTCCCTTAATTACCAACAAAAATCTTCCGCCACAGACAAATCGCCTTAACATAAACACACTGTTCTCCAGGGCACTAGGATATTCTTAAAGTACCCACATACATATAATTAAAGTGATGGCAACATTTTGCAAATACAAAAAACTTGAAATAATAGAGGGGTGGGATTGTGGGGGATTTTTTTTTTCTCTTCTGTCATATACCTTTGATTAATGTCTTGTATCTTAAGTTTTTCTATGGATTTCTTTTTATACACATGTAGCTGTGACTAACCCCACCTCCGGCCCCCCCAGTCACAGTCTTGTGGAGATGCTGCTGGGCCTTCGCCTCTGAAGTGAAAGGACCCACATGAACTCAGACCTTTACTGGGAGGTGGACTTCGTGAGAAAAGACTTTTTTTTTTTTTTTTTTAATTAGCATGAGTTCTTTGGAGGACAATAGCTTTAGTATTAAGGGATTTATTTGCAGAAGCTATGGGGAAAACATTTCTGCTGATTAAGGACATATGTAAAAGAGGGAGAGAGAGAGAGAGAGAGAGACGGAGAGAGAGAGACAGAGAAAGGAAAAGCACAGATTGTCACATCAGTCCCGGAACTGTAGTGGTGGAGGGGGGTGGGTGGAACCAAACCACAGATGTCAGGGCTGCAAGGCACCCGGGACCCGTCTCATTCAGGGCCCTTCTGTGGAACGTGCACGCGAGCCCTGTGGGTCTGGCTGAGGTGCAGGTCCAGATGAGCAGGTGTGAGTGGGGCTGAGCCTGGCCCTCATTAACCAGCAGCCGGGGTTGCCCCAGTGGCTGGTCCATGAAGCACTCAGGGTGGCCGGGTTTAGAGTAGAATGACCATGGATTTCACCTGATTGGTAGGCGTGGCTGCCCGAGCTCCTCGGTTCGGAGCAAGCATTCCCGACTTGCACCACACCTCTTCTTTTCTTTTCTTTTCTTTTCTTTTTTTTTAACATCTTTATTGGAGTCTAATTGCTTTACAATGGTGTGTTCGTTTCTGCTTCATAACAAAGTGAAGCAGCTATACGTATACCTATGTTCCCATATCTCTTCCCTCTTGCGTCTCCCTCCCTCCCCACACTTTATTTTATTTATTTCATTTTCTTTGAGCCGCGCAGCATGTGGGATCTTAGTTCCCCCCCGACCAGGGGTGGAAACTGCATCCGCTGCAGTGGAAGCACGGAGTCTTTTTTTTTTTTTTTTTTTTTAGGCGTGGCTGCCCGAGCTCCTCGGTTCGGAGCAAGCATTCCCGACTTGCACCACACCTCTTCTTTTCTTTTCTTTTCTTTTCTTTTTTTTTAACATCTTTATTGGAGTCTAATTGCTTTACAATGGTGTGTTCGTTTCTGCTTCATAACAAAGTGAAGCAGCTATACGTATACCTATGTTCCCATATCTCTTCCCTCTTGCGTCTCCCTCCCTCCCCACACTTTATTTTATTTATTTCATTTTCTTTGAGCCGCGCAGCATGTGGGATCTTAGTTCCCCCCCGACCAGGGGTGGAAACTGCATCCGCTGCAGTGGAAGCACGGAGTCTTTTTTTTTTTTTTTTTTTTTAAACATCTTTATTGGAGTAGAATTGCCTTACAATGCTGTGTTAGTTTCTGCTTTATAACAAAGTGAATCAGCCGTACATATACATATATCCCCATATCTCCTCCCTCTTGCGTCTCCCTCCCACCCTCCCTATCCCACCCCTCTAGGTGGTCACAAAGCACCGAGCTGATCTCCCTGTGGGAAGCACAGAGTCTTAACCACTGGCACGCCAGGGAAGTCCCGGACCCCACTTGCAGAATCGGTGTGATTTTGAAAAACCCCAGCGCCTAGGCTGCCCCCTAGGCTAATTAAATGAGAATCCTTGGGGGCGGGGCCCAGGCCCTGGGATGTTTTCAAAGCTCCTAAGCACCCTGAGGACGAAGGGTCTAGATGCTGCCTCTCTCAGGGCTGGGGAGGAGGAAGCGGAAGGTGGATGAGTGATGTCTGCCAGGAGGGAGGCGTGGTGGCCTTCACTGAGCAGGCGTTTGCAAGGGTGAGGGACTTACCCGAGATGCTGCAGCGGCAGAGTTAGGGTCAGGAGCCCGATCTTCAGACCCTCACCTTCAGAGTCCAGCTTTTATTCAAGGATGACACACAGACAGAGGTCCCTGTCGGAAGTACAGTCCTCAGGCCTTCTGGTTCACGTTCCTGGTGCACTGCCTGGCCACAGTCGGTCGGGTAGGGTCTGATGTGGACCTGCTGGGTCAGCCGCGGTGGGGTCCGAGGTGTGGTGAGCAAGGCGCCGTGAGAGGTTGAGCGATGCCTTGAAGGTCACCCCAAAGACGGGCTGGGGAATGGGACGCATTCAAGTGAGCCCACTCTTGGGGCTCCTGGAAGTTCGCAGGGAAGGGTTCAGACCCCGGTGGGTTGCCCAAAGAGTAGCATTAAGAGATCCCAGTCAATCAGGGCATCCAGATCAAGAGCGTGACTGAGGAGTCTGGTATTTTTCCATATGCACTGAGGGTAGAACTCACAATAGAGACCTTCTCTGGGGAGAGTCTAGGCTGAGAAGGGGCAGGGCTTCTGGGGGGCCCCCTGGGCGCTGGGAATATTGTATGTCTCTGTTGAGGCGTACACACATGTAAAACCGTCAAGCCATAAATTTGAGATTTGTGTACTCTCTGTACTTTCCTGGATGTAAGTTAAACATCAAGAAAAAGAAATTAAAAGCAAGAAGGGTAAACCTATACAATAAGTAAAATGGTCGAAAAAACGTAGAAACACAGAAATAGAGCTACAGATTAATAAGAAAATGACAAACAAGCCAATAGAGGGGGAAACGTGTCAAAAAAAATTAGAAAAAATCAGAGGCACAATTAACAGAAAATGAACCAATAAAGCAAATCACATTAAATATGCTTATTGTAAAATATAATAACCCTTAGTTAGCCCTTTGATGAATTTCCCTACATTCTTTGCACGATTTAGCGCTGCTTTTATGTTGAATTCCATACAGGCATGGGGAGGGCCCCATAATCTTTTCAGGGTTTGTCTCAATCTTCTTGGGGCTGGATTAAATGCTGAAACTGATCAGGTGATAGTGAAGGACTTGCAGGGAATATTTCTTGTAAGGATTTCGGATCTCAGAGGTGTTCAGCATGGAGAATCCATGAAGTAGCCAGGATGGATTACGCCAAAGCCTGAACAAGGTTTACAAAGATGTAACGAAAAATAAAATCAATACTAGACTGTAAAGTGGAAATTACGTTGCAGCTTTTCCTCCTCCCTTTAATGTATCAAATATCAAACCCATCTTTGTAAATGAAAAAAACTATTTATGTTTTGGACAAGGGGACCAGGCAGGGGCCTGTTCTTCCAGGTGAGCCGAGCACACTTTGCATGGGGAAGTGGCGTGCAGGTGATGACAGGGAAGCTGAGAAGGGGCCCTGGTTTCGGAGGAGAAGTGAAGGAGTTTGGACGCTATTTATCGTTCCTGGCCAGACACTCCAGGGCACACGTCTGTGATCAGAAGGAGACGGAGTAAAGGGGACGTGTCAGGTGTGGGAAGGAGTCTTGGGAACACTCCCTAGAGAAGCAGGTACAGCGACAGGGGCCTGGCAGCCTGGAGAACGGAGGGCAGAGAACTCAGGGTTCCTCAGAGAAGGGTGGCAAGGGTGGTCCCCCCGTGACCACGGGCACCCGGAAAAGCCTCGCCTGGCCCCGCCTGTTCTCACTGAAATGTCTCTCCCGGGAACGCGTCTTACTTTCCTTCACAATGAGTGGTGACTCACAAGGTGCCCTCCCCCAGAGGCACGGAAAGACAGTGACAGAAGTTCATATACAGGTGTCACCGACTGCTCGCAGGCCCCCTTCTCCAGACCGGGACGGATGGAGAGCTTCGGGAAAGCCAAAGGGGGCTGGCTGGGGAGGGGACAGAAGGGGGACCCTGCAAAGCGGGGAGAGTGGGCGCAGACCAAAGCCTCCACCGACTCGGAAGGGGCAGAGCCCTTACAGTGAGCTCAGGGGAAACTCTAGGTCAGTGTTTGTCCTCACCGTTAGCACAGAAGACATGGGTGAATTTATGCACCCTTACAGTTTTTGAGTCCCTTTCAGCTGGGCTCTGAGTCAGTGTCACAAGACTCTGTGTGGCTCCCAAGTCCACTGCAGCCAAAATGGAGAAACACACTATGAACACAGGCCCTGGGAGAGGTTGAGCTGTGAACCCAGACCCAAGGGGAGAAACCTGAAAGGGGGAGGTGGCCCCGCCTCCAGACCGTATCCACCCCTGGGTCATCCAGGACAGGAGTACATGAAATGAGCCATGTGACGCGGGCCAGAATTTGCTGGAACAAACGGTGAGAGCAGCTGCCCCACCAGCAGCCCAGGACTCCCCTCTGGCCTGCTCCTTTCCCCTCCCCCCTTGCGGGAACATGGCTGAGGAGGTCTGTTCCGGTTAAGCATTCCGGAACAACCACAGGACAGGTTTGGGGACCCCGGTGCCACAGCGAGCCTCCCGGAATCAGTGTCCGCGTCCAGGAGCCCCTGAGGGTCTGACTGTCCCCCTTTCCCCAGCGCGGTCACCCTGGTGGAGGGCTGCTCTTACCCATCCCCCCCCCTTGCTGGTCTGGGCCACTCTCGCAGGGCAGCCAGCGTGGGCTTTCCCCTCCCCAGGTGTCAGTGTGTCATCCTCTGGCTGAGAATCCTTCGTAGAGCGGAGGTATCATTTATTGTTCCAACCTGGGCATTTCTGAGAGTAAAGGGGGGTGTTAGTAATTTCATGCAGCCACAGCCCAGAATCATCCATACGGGGCTCCAGCTGTGGGGTCTTGGCCCGGAACTGGCTTCAGCCATCCCTTGGCGTGTGGCCGCCTTCCTCCAGCCTCTGTCTCCATCTTCACGTGGCCTCTCCTCCTCTCTCTCTCTCCTGTCTCTTATAAGGACCTCTGTTGTTGGGTTGAAGGCCCACCCAGGCCCAATTCAGGATCAGCTCAGCTGGAGACCCTTAACCTAACGACTTCTGCAAAGAGAGAGGAAGCAAGATGGCGGAATAGAAGAACGTGGAGTTCACCTCCTGCGACAGATACGTCAACAATACATCTACTTGTGGAACGGTTCCCACAGAATACCTTACTGGACGCTGGCAAAAGACATCAGACACCCAGAAGTGCAAGAACGATCTCCTCGTAACCACAAAACAAAACAAACCTAAAGGAATCAGGTGAGACCTGCGGCCCTGGGGGGAAACTGTGAACGAGGAAATGTTCCGGCACCCTGGGAAGCCCCATCGCTGGGAGGGACATCGGCCGGGGCAGAGGGGGAGCTTCCGAGGCTCAGAGGAGAGCGCGGCAGCAGGTGGGGGCAGCCAGAACGGAGAGAGACTGGCACAGGGGTCCCGAGGCGCCTCGCTGCACCCCAGCCCGAGACGCGCGCCTGCTGGTGCGTGCGGGGCCTGGGGCCTGAACCCAGGCTTCCGAGGACAGAGCCGGGGAGAGGACTGGGGTGGCCTGCCCGCAGACAGCCTGAAAGGGGCCCGACCGTGATGCTGAAACCGCACAACTCAGATGGTCTTCGAACCCGCGGGCTGGGACTCGAACCCGCTGTCTTTTGATGGAGATCACACACCTGGTCTCAGGACTAAATGAAGCTCAGGTTCTTTACGTCTCAGCGCAGAAGGAGTTCAGCGAGGGGCAAAGTGATAGGTAAGAAGCAGATTTATTGAGAGGGATACACACTCCCCGGACAGTGTGGGCCGTCTCAGAAGGTGAGAGTGGCCCTGAAATACGGGGTGGTTAGTTTTTATGGGCTGGATAATTTCTTAGGCTAATAAGTGGGACGGTTATTCCAACTATTTTGGAGAAGGGGCGGGAGCTTCCAGGAACTGGGGCGTCGCCCACTTTTTGGCCCTTTATGGTGGGCCTCGGAACCGTCCTGGCGCCGGTGGGTGTGTGTTTAGCTGATGTATTGCAGCGAGGGTATAATGAGGCTCAAGGTCCCCTGGCAACTGAGTCTTCCCCCATCACGGGCCTGGTAGGTTCTAACAGTTGTTGTCGTTTCCTCCCCTCCACGTCTCTGTCGTTCTTTTAAAGGTTGTGCCCTGCCCCCTTCCCTCCTGTCTCAGTACCGGTGACAACTGGGGGTGTTCGCAGAGGAAGCCCGGGCACCATAGAAGCAAAGAGTCTCGCTAAGGGGCTGGCGAAGGGGGTGCGGGGCCGCCATAGCAGCCTCTTTCCCGGGGTCGCCTCTACGAGCTCTGGGAGCGGGGCAGCGGATGCTCCCGCAGCGGGGACGGGTCCGGCCTTAGCAGCTCTGAGGGCACCCATGCGGAGGCGGGGCCGGGGCCTGGGCTGCTTCCCAAAGCGGGTCCCGGTGGGTGACCCCTGGGGTCCTGGTACCCGGCTTCAGGGGGTAAGGTCTGCGCTGGCAGCTTTGTGAACACAGCCCCCGAGGGACACCAGGGCCCATGGCCTGTGTCCTGGCGGTGGAGGCTCCAGGGAAGGAATTCTCAGTGGCTCTTCTCCCAGCGGGAGCGCTCCAGTCCCACCTACCTCACGCCGCAGCTCAGAAATGGGTCTGGGGGCTTCTGCTGCGACAGCTAGGGAGCAGACGCTGCCCTGGACAGGGCTGTGACAACCACAGAGCAAGAGGAGTCCCCGCGCACCGTCCCGTAGGCTCTGGTCACCACGACACCAGTCGCATCTCCTATCAAGGGGACACGGCCAGCGCACAGTGAGGAAAGAGCCGACGGGCATCCGTACCGCAAACAGCCCTCGCGCCAAAAATATTAAACCCGCGCAGACTACACAGGGACGCTGCCGCATAGGAATAGCCCTCCAAGAACACGGTAGATAATTGTTTCTCCTAAACTCACAGAGCAAGAGAAATATAAGCAAGTAAAATATAAGTAAATATATATATTATATATATATATATTATATAAGCAGAGGGACAACCCCCAGTGAAAAGATCGAGAGAATTCCCCTGGAAGAACAAACAATGAAGCAGACGTCTTCAGTCTAATAGACACCGGGTTCAAAAAGGAGATAATGAAAATACTGAAGGAATTAAGAAGGGCTGTCGCTAGAAATGCAGATAACTCTAAAAAGGAGCTAGAAACTATAAAGTGCAACCAAGAAAAATTAGAGAACTACTTCACTGAGATGAAAGCTGAGCTAAAGGCTATGAATAGCAGAATGAATAACACAGAAGAACGAATAAGTGACCTGGAAGATAGAATAATGGAAATCAGCCAATCAGGACAGCAGACAGAAAGCCAAATTTAAAAAGTGAAAGCAATATAAGAGACCTATAGGATAATGTAAAGTGTGCCAATCTACACATAATAGAGATCCCAGGAGGAGAAGAAAGAGAAAAGGGGATTGAAAATGTATTTGAAGAAATTATGGCTGCAAACTTCCCAGACCTAAAGAAGGAAACAGATATCCAGATACGGGAAGCACAGAGGGTCCCAAACAAGTTGGCCCCAAAGAGACCTACACCAGGACATATTATAATAAAAATGGCCAAAGTTAAGGAGAGGATTCTAAAGGCAACAAGAGAAAAACAAAGAGTTAATGACAAGGGACCCCCCCCCCCTTGTTTCTGTACAGAAATCAGCTGATTTCTGTACAGAAACATCGCAAGCCAGAAGGGAGTGGCAAGATATATTCAAAGTCCTGAAAGGGAAAAATCGGCAACCTAGGACACTCTACCCCGCAAGATTATCGTTTAGGACAGAAGGAGAGAGAAAGAATTCCTCAGACAAGCAAAAACTAAAAGAATACAGCAATACGTAACCTATCCTAAAGGAAATACTGAAAGGTCTTCTCTAAATAGAAAAGAGAAAATCATGATTGGAAAGTAAGTCACTTAAATTAGCCAGTACACAAAAAGCAAAAAACAAATGCGGTTGGATGAAGCTTTTAGCCAGCGACCTTTTCTGATTTTGATGGCTAGCCAGCCAGTGGGGAAAAACGAAATGTCTAAGACAATGTGCACTCCTATAAGGGCATTGTGGGAGGGAAATTCACGGGGCAGGGGTCCTGTGTGCAAAACGCGTTAGTGTGAATTGGCACAAAGCGTCCGGGGGGCGGACGGTGCCTCCAGAGCGAGTGTGCCCAGTGCTTTTGCAAGAATTCTCCAGACGGTGCCCCACTCTGGAGTGACCCAGCCCCTCACCAGGGTGAGCAGCTTGGTGGCTGCAGTGGGCGGGCGGGCCAGGTCCGCTGGGCAGTGAGCAGACCACGCAACTACGCGAGACACCCCCGGAACATGGGAACAGAAAGCGCCAGCACCGACGGGGCACTTGCTCTGAGTGAGGGTTCTGCACAGAGTCCCCCCTTTCCCCCTTTCCACCCCCAGCCCCCAGTTTAGGCTAGGCTGGTGCTCTGCACAACGGCTGCAGTAGCAAAGCCCTGTCTTTGCAGCGGGAGTGGCGGCTCCCCGTTGCCTTATGTCATAGCAGTGCTATTTCCTTTTATTATAAATAAGAATTTCACTCAGAGGGGTGCAGCCTAATACCCCTGGCTGCTTTGTACTTTAATCAGAGCTTTCCTGCTGAAAATGTTTATCTACCAGCAAAGAGGTGCTAATTTTATCTTGCAAGAGTGGGTATCTGCTTACGTCCCTTCTACCTTCGAGAAAGATAACCCAAAGGGCATTATGTCATCTAAATACAGCATCCTTGGAGATCAAAGCGTAATGTACACATCTGCCAAGGTTGATGGAGCGGCCATTGGTGAGCCCTTCCGCCCGGCTGTATGTGCTCCATTGATAGACGCGCTTTGCCATTTCTATGAAAGAAACTCCCAAGCTCTCTGTTTGTGCCAGTTGATTTTGGTGATATTGGGAGGTTTTGAAATGAGACTCCAAAATAGATATGCCCTTCTCACCCCTCTGTGTAAGCCCTCGCCACAGGAAATGGCACACGTTCAAATTTTCGTAATGGAAGCAACGGGGGACCAGATAAGAAGTATGTCCCTTCCAGGGACATTTTCATGTTTAAAATAGAGTCAGAATGATCCATAGCCCAAAGCCACCTGAGTGTATTTGTCTTTCGACTTGAGTCCTATTTGTAATTCCAGTTCGGTGTTTTTCACTTTCTTGGATCCCAGTCTGTTATAAGAGTACACATCCAAACACACACGCACACGAAATAAATGTTCACAAAACTAGATGTAATTTTACAACATGCGCTGCACTGCCGTGTTTTGTCTGTTCCCGTCTAGCTAGACAGCTCATCCTTGGCTTCTCAAAGTGTGGTCCCTGGACCAGCAGCCTCAGTATCATCTGAGTTAGAAATACAGACTGTAGGGCCCCACCCCAGGTCTGCACAATGACCACGTTTGAGAAGCATCGGTCCGGTCTATTTCACTTTTTGAAGCTTTACAATTTTTTCAATAACTTGGTTGCAACTCACTAAACAGACTCACCACTCATCCGTCCTTCATGATGCAGAGGGTTTAACAAACCTACTTTGAGACTCTCGAGCCAGGGTGCTGAGGGCTTCAGGCAGCTCGGTTGTGAGAAGAAATTGATGTTTGCCTACAGCTCTGCCTTTCGGAGACGCTTTCCGCAGACACCCTCCGGGCCTCCAGACTAGGAAGGGATCATCTCAAACCCTTAACCCCCGCTTCGTCCCCACCCTCCGTGCTGCGTCCTCCTCCACCTTCTCCTCCTGGGAGATGCCCCTACCATCCTTCCACGGCCCCCCGCCCCCCAGAGGTCCTCAGTATGCACAGAAAGATGGTTTCCCACTCAGGGTGGTTTTGCAAGCTTTGTCACACTTGGAATTTAAGCATCCACGCTCTGTGGGATTTGCAAAGAGTCCTAAAAATTAGGGGGAGCAGCGTGGGAGGGGGTGGCCTGACATAGGTGAGGAGCCTGGCCATTTGGTTCACTTACCTTGTGACCTCCTCTCCCTGGTGACCTCATTGCTAAGGGCCCTCTCGGTGCCCTCGGAATTAAGGAGGAGAGGGATGTATCAGATATCATGGAAAGAGGCTGACTCTTCCCTCCTAGAATTAGAGTTGAGAATAAAACTGAAATGCCTAGAACATCTTCAGACACCCTCACAACAAGGGCGATTATCTCCCTCAGCTCAGGATGGATTAATAGGATAAAATGAAATTATAAATGTACATAGTGTTGGAAAGTGCAAAGAATATTGAACTTGCCAGGCTGGAACAGCAGGACAGCTGCCTTCCCTTATAGAGTGGATCTATATGCTGTAAAAAAAAAAAAAAGTACCACCTCACACACTTTTACCTTTTTAAAAAATTTCAGAAATAATCTCTATCATGGAAAATAGACAAAAGCCCAAAGAAACAACAAAAATCACCTGTGTTCTCCTTATGGAGAGAAAACTACTTACTTCCCATTTTGCTGGATATCCTCAAGACATTTTCTGTGATTTACAAAGACTTAAATTTGTGTACACAGAAGGGCTGCTGCCTTGTGTAGTTTGTAAACATAGATGGCGTAATACGGAACACATTCAGGAACCCCTTTTCAACCAAAGGTGTCTTAGAAATCTTTTTTTTTAATTGAAGTATAGTTGATTTACAATATTATATTAATATCAGGTGTACAGCATAGTGATTCAGTATTTTTACAGATCATACTCCATTAAAAGTTAGGACAAGATAATGGCTATAATTCCCCATGCTATACAATATATCTTTGTTGCTTACCTGTTTTATACACAGTAGTTTGTACCTCTTAATCCCATGCCCCTAATTTTCCCCTCCCCGACTTTCTTCTTCCCAGTGGTAACCACTAGTTTGTTCTCTCTGTCTGTGAGTCTGGTTCTGTTTTGCATATACGTTCACTTGTATTATTTTTTAGATTCCACATGGAGATCATTCCATGTCCGCTATACTTCAGCCTTAACTGTTTAAGCCAGTGCTCAGTTTTCCATATGGCGATGCCACGGTTTGCTCTACCATGTCCATATCAGTAGTCATTTCAGTTACTTCCTGTGTCTTCTTATAATAAAAATATTTGCACGGAACATCCTCAGACCTGCCCCTTTGTGCACATGTGGGTATTTCTTTGCCATAACGGATTTCTAAAAGTGCCTTGTCTGGGGTGTCAGGTGTGTGGGTTTCCAGTTTGAACAGATTCCTGTCAATCGCTTCCATAAACAACGTAGCAGTTTGTGGACCAGCTATGGCTAAGCTTACTCCCCTTCCTCTTCCCAGTGCTGGCCATGGCCAGTCTTTGCATTATGACTAATGTATGGACAAATAGCAATATCCTTAAAGTAATTGGTGTTTTCCTGTTGGCTGATGCATTTGGACACTTTTCACACATGGCGTTTGTGTTCTACTTTCAGGTGCCGCCTTTCTTATCCTTTGAACGTTTCTGCTTGTACATCCTGTAGGTGAGTATTTATCTTTTTTAACCTGATCTTTAAGAGTGCGTTAAATATTTCTGATATTAGTCATTTCTGTGCTTTATGTTTTGCAAGTATTTCTTCCCAGTTGGTCACTTGGATTTTCACCTTGTTTATGGTGTAGATTGTTATACAGATTTTTGACATGGTTTGCTTCTGCATTTATATATATATATATTTTTTAAATAACTTATTTATTTATTTACTTGTTTGTTTGTTTATTTATTTATTTATGGCTGCGTTGGGTCTTCGTTGCTGTGCGCGGGCTTTCTCTAGTTGCGGCGAGCGGGGGCTACTCTTCGTTGCGGTGCACGGGCTTCTCATTGCAGTGGCTTCTCTTGTTGCGGAGCACGGGCTCTAGGCACGCGGACTTCAGTAGTTGTGGCTCGAGGTCTCAGTAGTTGTGGCTTGCGGGCTGTAGAGTACAGGCTCAGTAGTCGTGGCGCACGGACTTAGTTGCTCTGCGGCATGTGGGATCTTCCTGGACCAGGGCTCGAACCCGTGTCCCCTGCATTGGCAGGCGGGTTCTTAACCACTGAGCCACGAGGGAAGCCCTTGCATTTATATTTTTCAGAAAATGTTCTCTATTTTCAAAATCGTCTAAATTCATTCCTAATAGTTTTATGGTGTAAGTTTTTTGCTTTTGCACTTTTGCCAGTTGTCTCGACGCTGTTTATTGAGTGGTTGATCCTTTTCATGATGTATTGAAATATCTTCATCGTTGTGTGAGAAATGCCCATATGTACGTCTTTCTGGTGCTGGACACCCTGTTCTGTGCCATTGGTCTATTTGTTTTATTTCCGGATATTTAGGATTTTTAAAAATATACTTTCATGTTAATAATTGCTAGTTTGGCTTCACTGTGGTCAAAGAATATATTTTGTACATTTTCAACCTTTTAAAATGTACTGAAACTTGCTTTATGACCTAGAAGAGTAGAAGGGAAGGTTTCTCTGTAAAGGGCCAGACTGCAAACATTTTAGAGTTTGCAAGCCAAGTAATGTCTCTGTTGCATATTCTTTATTGTTTGGTTTGGTTTTATTTGGGGCAGCCCTTCAGAAATGTAAAAACTATGCTTAGGTCATGGGCTGTACAAACACAGGCCATGAGCCACAGTGGTCCAGAAGATGGTTGGTCTACCTTCGTTGATACTCCATGTGCACAGGAGAAGAGGTGGGCTCTGCTGTTGTTGGGTCGCATGTCCCATTGACGTCCTCTAGGTCAAGCTGGTGTATAGACTTCAAGTCTTCCGTACCTGTTGTGATTGGTTTTGTTTGCTTGTTTTATCAAAGAGGAGTATTGGAAGCCCCGCTGTGTTTATGGATTGGAGTCTCTCCTGTTCGCACTGTCAGTTTTTGTTTCCTGCATTTTGAAGCTTGCATACTCCATCGCTTGGCCTCGTGAATAATGGTTACATCGAGCTGGTTTGTTGAATGAGTTATTAAAATGTAATTGATGTCTTTGTTATTGGCAGTTCTACCAATAACTTTCACCGATTCTAAGCTGTGAAACATCACTCTTTAGTTTGCAATTCTTCCAGAAACCAATAGTGAGGACATTTTGAGTGTTCTCGGTTTTCTCACGTGTAAAATGCAGATGTTAAGGTTCTCAGTTTGTTGGGAAGGTTAAATGGGGTGATCCATGCGGGGCTTACCAAGAGCAGGTACTCAGTGCATTTTAGCTGTTAGGATCAGAGTTAACATTACTATTAGCATTCTTTCCTAAGGTGCTAGAGGCAAATACAAGACAGCTTTTGCTAGGCATGTGGCTGCGGTTGACCAGGAAGGATGGGGAGCAAACTGGGAGTAGTAACTGGCCAGACTCCAACCACGTGGCATGGATTGTGTTCTGACCCCCACCAACTTTCCAGACTGTATCCCTCCCATTCCCTCTGACAACCACAGAAGATAAAGCCCACTTGCCCAACATCCACTCCTATTTTCTCCAAAATGTTAAATCCTAGACTTTGTCATGAATGCGAATAATTATGAGAGCCATAGTAAAAAGAGAGTGTCAGGGTAGGAGGGACACGGATGGTGGAGTCAACAGGCTTGAGCACAGATTCTGACTTCAGTGCTTACTGAGTGTATCGGTTAGCTCTTGACACAAGAGTGCTGCATAACAAACAACCACAGAACCTTGGCGTCATAAGAACGGTAAGTGTGTATTGCCTGTGTGTCTGGAATGAGCTGGGGGTCAGCCATGCGGCTCTGCTGATCTCGGCTGGGTTCGCATACGTGTCTGGGATCGGCAGCTGATCTAGGCTGACTGCACCTGGGACAGAGAGGACGCCCACTCAGCTGAGCTTGTTTCTCACCTCTAGCAGGCCGGCTCAGGCATGTCCTCACGGCCATGGCAGAGACGCAAGAGAGCATGTCCCAGTGTTGGAGCCCTTATTAAAGGCCCTTCCCTCGTGGTGGCCAAAGCAAGTCATGTGGCTGAGGCCAAAGTCCAGGGGTGGCGCATGTCACCTGCCCGTAGAGGGAGAGCTCCTCACGGTTACAGGGCAAAAGCAAAAATATAGGAAGGGGTGAAGAACTGGCACCACTGACGCCATCTACCGCCCCAGGTGTGTGATTTCTCAGACCTGGTTTGTTCATCTGTGATTGGGAAACCGTGCTCTTTCTCACAGTACTGGTGAGAGGTTTAGATGAGAGAGTGTGTCTAAAGTAGATGGTGTAGTACCTGCCACAAAGGAGATGCTCAACTGGTGGCAGCCCTTCCTTTATTGATGATAATGACTGATGGGTAATGATGATTGTGGATTCACATTCCACACCCAAGGGCCTAACTTTCCATATTCTTCATTCCTAAAGAGAACAGGTAAGTCTCTGTGTTCTGTATTTCTTGCAGTGTGATGCTTCGCCTTTCATTTCTTTTTAATAATAATTATTATTTAAGTTATTTATTTATTTTTGGCTGCATTGGGTCTTCGTTGCTGCGTGCGGGCTTTCCCTAGTTGAGCAGAGACTACTCTTCATTGCGGTGCGCGGGCTTCTCATTGCAGTGGCTTCTCTTGTTGCGGAGCACGGGCTCTAGGCACGCGGGCTCAGTAGTTGTGGCTTGCAGGCTCTAGAGCGCAGGCTCAGTAGTTGTGGCACACAGGCTTAGTTGCTCCGCGGCATGTGGGATCTTCCCGGACCAGGGCTCGAACATGTGTCCCCTGCATTGGCATTGCCTTTCATTTTTAATAGTGTTTTTTAAAGAGCAAATGTTTTTAAGTTTGAATTTTATCCATTTTTTATCGTGTCTAAGAAATCTTGGCCTGCCCCAAGTTTGTGAAGATATATTATGTTTTCTTTTAGAAGGTTTTATAGTTTTAGCTCCTGCATTTAGATCTTTGGTAGATTTAAAATTAATTTTTGTATATGGCGTGAGGTAGGGGTTGGAGTTTGTGTTTTCCCAGCATGACTATCTAGTTGCTCTTTGCCATATTGAGGAGGTTCCTTTCTACTTCTTATTGGCTGAGTGTTGAGTTCTGTCAAATGCTTCTTCTGTACCACGTCACGCATTGAAACACTAACAAACATGAACTGCAGAAATTGATAATAGCCACCAGGACTATGAATTGGGAATGGAAAGAGGACTCATTGCTTTTGGTGGGTTTATTACCTCGATAGCTAGAGGCATGTGACAGACAGCCACGTGCTAATTCCTCATGGGGTGCCATAGACTTATCTCCATAGACTTCCTGTTTTTGGAGATAATTTATTTCCTTATGATGTGTGCCGTATTAGTAGGTATTTTATTATTTATAAACCATATGGGCTCCTCCCTCAACCCCTCAACCCCAGTCCAGTCCAGAATAAGCCTTTTCTAGAGCAAATCCACTAAGTATCTTCATCATCCAGTTCTCTCCAAACATGGAAATTGGAGGAGATGTTGATTCCGTAAGGTGCAGAGTCCTGGAGTGGGAGCTACAAGCAGAGAGGAGAGAGCGCCAAGCCTGGAAGCTCCAAGTCTGTGTTCTCACGCTGCTGGCCTCCCCAGCACCTCTAGGCTTCCTTCATCCTCTCAGTGTTCCAAGCTCCATCCCTTGTTAGAGCCTTCCTTCCACCTGAAATACTATCCTCAGTCTCAACCCTTTTGCTTGTCTGGCTGGTCCTACTCATCCTTCAGGCCTCAGTTTAAAGATTACTTCCTCAGGGGGTCCTTCCAGATCCTCCCAGACTCTCTCTAAGCACACTGAATTTTTCTTCATAGCAAGGCTCCCAATTGAAATTAATTATGTGATTTGCTGTAATCTGTTTCCTCCACTGGACTGTAAGCTCCCTAAGGATGAGGGTCAGATCTTCCTGTGGGGCCCCATGCTCAGCACCTGGTACTGTGCCTGGCACATCAGAAGCATTCAGCACACATCTCTGACTGATTGATGGGTGGGTGGATGGGTGGGTGGGTGGGTGGATGGATGGGTGGGTGGATGGATGGATGGATGGATGGATGGATGGATGGATGGGTGGGTGGATGGGTGGATGGGTGGG
>NC_041230.1:52851817-52901097 GCF_002837175.3 Physeter macrocephalus | reverse complement strand
GGATGGATGGATGGATGGGTGGGTGGGTGGGTGGATGAATGGGTGGGTGGATGGATGGATGGGTGGATGGATGGATGGATGGGTGGGTGGGTGGGTGGATTGAATGGCACCCCCACAAACTTGCTGCACAGTCGTAAGCAAGTCACTTTCCCTTTCAAAGCTGTAGTTTTCTCATCTGTCATATAAGGATTCTGAACTGAATGGAATCTAAGAGTCCCTTCTCTGCCAGCTCTTCGTCAGATTGAATCCAGATGCTCAGATGTGGCTTTCCTTTTAAAATTGGCCCTCCCCCCATCTATCCATTTACTTTACCACTGCCGGTGACCCTGCAGTTGTCCCAGAAGCTCATCCCATGTCAGCATCCCATGGAGGATAGCTGGAGCCGGTGACTTTGACCACCCCAAGATGCTGGTGCAGTGGTTTCCAGACACAGGAAGGCTGCAGTGTCTGGTCGTTTCTCCCCGATGCCAGGTCCCTCTTCCCTTGTCCTGTGATGGGAAGGCAGACACTTTGGCGGGTGGCAGTTAGTGGGAGTGGCGATGTACCGGTGTTTGCCTTCATTCCAGCGCATCTGCTCATCACACACGTGGTGAATAAGAAGAATCCTCTTTTCAGATTAAAGATCTGAACCAGTGCAGTTTCCTGCAATGCCCATAATGGGCTCTTACATCTGCATAGTGGGTCCTGCAAGGACTCCATCCTGGTCACCTTGTGGCACACGGAAAGCTGCCCTAGAAACCCACAGCTTCCACAGTTGTGTCTTAAATCTCTTTATCATAACCCACACTGGAAGCAAAGGCTAAGGCAAGTCCCATCACTTGTACTTTTTCTTTTCATCCACTTCCCGTCCTCTGGCAGGAATCATGATAAGAGATGACTGTTTATTGAGCCCCGCTGTGCCAGGAGCAGTACTGGGGCCGTTGCATCCTTTCCTTCTAATCCTTACAATAGTTCTTGGTTGTGCATTCTCACCCCCGTTTGACAGATGGGGAAAGTGAGGGTCAGAGGTGTGCCCGGACTTGCCCAGGGCCACACGGCTCTGAGTGGTGGACCTGATGTTTGAACCCAGCTCCGAACCTCTGAGGCTGCGCGTGTGCCCCCCCCAGACCGCTTGCCCAGTGGAAACCTGTGGCAGGGGCTGGGTAGGGAATCAGAATGTGGAATCGGAACCAAGCACCTGGGTGCCTCCCCTCACCCGTCCCGACGCCCTGCGGGTGAGGCAGAGATGAGCAATGAGAATGGTAGTGGGGCCCTCTCTGGGCTCTGGCTGACCCAGTAACCTGCCGTCGGAAGCCAGTTCTCTAAGATGGTCACATATTTCTCTGAAACAAAGATGATGGTGTTTTTAATAAGTGAAAAGAGGATGTTTTGTAGACAGGGATTGAGAAGGAGGGAATGTGTAAATGGGAAGCCTCGAGCTGCTGCAACACCTTAGGCTGGAGATAATTTCCAAGACGACACCTCAGAGCATTGATGGAGCTTAGCTTAGCTACCTGCTACCTCTGTCCCTCTTGACCGCTGAGAAAAGTCACCTCCCAGGTTTACCTTCTGTTAGTCTTGAATGAGTTACTTGCAAGGGACAGCATTCCAAACTGATACACAGTCCAAGCCACACACCACCTTTCACACACCCAACCCCTTCAAAGACTGTCCAGGGGGAAGATTCAAGTCCTTCACCTCCATTACACATATGCCTGAACTCCCGTTTGTCTCAGGCAAGCTACCCGGTGCTCTCTCCCTCTCCCCTGCAAAATCCCACAGCAAATTCCAGCTCATCCACTGTCAAGGGATCTTTAGCCACTGTCTGTTCTCTAGCCACATTCCCAAATTACAAAGAAAAAGAAAATCAGAGAGAGAGTTACCCTCCCCACATTTCCAGCTCAACAAGTACAATCAAATGTTGGGAGGCGAAAATCAAACAGCCAAGCATTCCATCTGCATGGGGAATGTGCAGCCCAGATTCTCCTGGGTAACACATGCCTCTCATGACCACATCATTACCCAACCCTGCCATTAGGGAAGGCAAACCCGTACTTACAATCAAAATGAACGTAATATGTAACCAGGAGGCAGCCCGGTTCCAGGAACAGCGGTGGAGCCCGCCCTTCCCCCCTGCCCGCCCTGCCAGCTCCTTCCATCACCAGCCCTGGCTCGGCGCTCAGCAGATGTCCCTTCTGACATCAGGGACCTAACACCTCTGTCCCTTCTGCGTCCTTCTCCTGCCCTAAGAGAAGCCCTCTCTTTCTCCGGGCATTTTCCTCTTCTCTGCCTTTGCCTTTCTGATCAGATTCTCTCTGCCTTCGGTGGGACTGCAGTGGAGAGTCAAGATCTCAGGGCCAAAGCTTTTATATTTTACAATGAAAATGCAGTGTTGGGCCTGGGGCAAAGGAAAGAGGAAACAAGCATCTTCTCTTTGGCTGCAAGGAGTGTAAATCAGCCCCCAGCCTAGAGGGCAAGGGGGCCGTGTGTAACCAGCCCCTCATGATGTGTGTGTCCATTGGCGCAGCAAGTCCGCCTCCAGTGATGTCATATAAGGAAAACTCAGAGATTGCGTGCAAGTGTAAGTATACGGACCCAAAAAAATGTAGCATTTTTTTATACCAGTGCACTAGATGTTCAGCAATATGGAATTGTTAAATCATTAAATGATAAAAACAAGGAAGAGATGCAACCATTAAGAAACATCTTCGTGAAAAACAGTTAAAACCAAGAAAAATTCATAACAGTTCATATACGTGAATGAAACTTGCTAGGTGAAGTAATAGAATGAGATATGTAGCTGGATACTACTTAACAGCAGCTAAGCATCCGCGGACCAAGCACACGGTACACCTTTTGCAAGAATGCACTGGGTAATGAGCTCTTCTGTGCTGCTCTCTGTGTGCAGGGTGCCATTCTAAGTTTCCTCATATCCAAGCAACACATTTTAAGTGCGTGAATTCATTGGGTACACAGATATTTAAATATTATTATTTATTTTAATACAATTACACTTTAAAATACCATTATTATGTAAACTGAGGCTCCAAGTCGCACAGCTAATCAATATCAGATCTGGGATTTGAGACCAGGAAGCCGGGCTCTTTAGCTTCGTGCTACAAACAGTAATGTTCACAGTGAATATATTAAAGTGATTGTCCCGAAATGGGGGTGGGGGGGTGAAGGACAAGTGGGAATAAGCAGGCAAACCAACAAGATGGGACTTTGCGTGGTATGACAATGCCACCCCCTCCACTGGAGGCCCAAGGAAGGGCGGGAAGAAGGAAGCTGTGCGTGGATGCAGCTGTGGGTATAGGTGTAGGTATCGATAGAGACACAGGTTTGGAAGTGTACGTATATGTTAACTTTGGCGTGCCCCTGCCTCCTAGGAGGACATGTTGTACTTTGGGATCCCACCCCCCCAACCCACCCACCTCCTTACCCTGGTCACAGCCGGCTGGATCAGGGCTAGGCACAACCCGAGGAAAAATAAGGCACAAGCTGGCCAGCAATCTCTAACCTCAGAAATGCTCAAACAGGTTATTCGATTCCCTCAGAGTCCAGAGAATTTGAACTTAAAAACATGGAAGGAATCTTCCAGTGATGGCAGAGCTGGAACAGAGGGGAGAAGTGGAGGGTGCTGAGGGGGCTGCCATGGAAAGAACAAGGGCCGTGGGGCTGTGCAGAAGAAAACCTCAGAGATGTAAATGAAAGGGAGAGAGAGGAAAAGAGAACGGAAACTAACCCCACTGAGACCTCCGAGGTCTAGGGATTCTGGATCTAAGCCCATTAAATCCTAATAACAGCGCTCTAAACAAACAAACCAAAAATGGCAAATACCAAATGTTATCTATTTTATTAATTGTGCAGTGCACGTGTTTTTTGTTTTTTGTTGGCTGCATCACACGGCATACAGAATCTTAGTTCCTCAACCAGGGATTGAACCCGTGCCCCCTGCAGTGGAATCAGCGGAGTCTTAACCACTGGACCGCCAGGGAAGTCCCATGCATCATTATCTTGTGAACCACAGAAACCCATTGCAAAATAATTTGTGAGATGCCTTCCATTATACAATGCACCGTGATTTTAGAGTTGTTAAAAAATGGAGAGATGAGCATCTTAGAATAGATTTTGAAGTGGGCGACCACTCTCCCCTTACTCTCTCTATGGCAGACATTACCAATCAATCATGACACTGTTTCCCGCCAGGTCTAGATGTGGTCTCAGCACATCACACCAGGAACCACCAACTGGTCTAAGTAGTAAATTGAAACGAGACCAATTTGTGAGCCCTGGTCTGGGCCTAGGGTTTCTTGAATGAGATCATGAGGGAGCCACTCCCACAGTGCGGTGGGGACCCTGGGAGAAATCTCTACTTCCTGTCCTAGAAAAATAAGTCAGTGATTTAGAGAGGCCACCTAGAAAATAATTTGTTGGAAATGTCCATTTTATTTTATTATTTTATTTTATATTTTTTTGTCGTGGACCATTTTTAAAGTCTTTATTGAATTTGTTACAATATTGCTTCTGTTTTATGTTTTGGTTTTCTGGCTGTGAGGCATGTGGGATCTTAGCTCCTGGACCAGGGATCAAACCCACACCCCCCGCATTGGAAGGCGAAGTCTTAACCACCGGACCGCCAGGGATGTCCCCATGGATATGCCCATTTTAAATCGACTTCCACTTAATCCGTCTCTTCCCTTCCCAGGGAGATCTCTCATATGAGCTTTCGTGCGTGTCTGTCCAACATCTTGGGACTGATTCTCAAATACCATACGAAACACAGATAATTTTGCAAGAGCTAATACTCTTCTGGCTGTTAGCAACAGAAAATTAAGAACACACGCACACACACTCAGCCACCCGTCAGGCAGACTCAGTCTTCTCTGAGGTTTTCCATTACAGCTCATTTTGTCCTCTGCTGGCAAACAAATACTGGCAGTTGCCTGAGGGTTCAGAAAAGCCTTTGGCAGAAAGACTTATGAGGCAGGAGTGCTCGCCAGACATTCTGTCTGCCCCCTCATGTCACAGCCCCCTTACATTGAGGCAGATCCACGTAATGGTGCTGGTGGTGGGTGGAAGGGGCCCGTCACTTCCGGCGTGAGGCTCAGGCCCATGACCCTCCGGATGTCCCTTCCCCCACCTCCGTGATCACGGAGACTTCCTAATGAGGTGGCAGAGCCAAAACGTGTGGAGACTCCCCACTCGAAGAACAGGACCCGCCCCAGACTCCGTGTGAGTGAGAAATAAAGTCTTGGTTGAGCAGAGCCACTGAGATTCAGGGGCTACTTGTCACACAGCACAGCTGGCCTATCTTGACTAATACATGGAGGAGATTCCTTTCTCTTGCTGAGCTTCTTAGTAATGTGGGGAAATAGCAGCTTGGTTTTCCTCCTGGAAAATGGCCTGGCCTCTCACTGCACGGAGTCGTTTCTAGGAGGGAGCACTCAGGTGTGAAGGCAGAGGCTTCTGATGTCTGAAAACCCAGCCTCAGAAATTCCACGGTGGCACGTGCACCACATTCTGTGGGTCAGAAGAAGTCACAAAACCCCTATTTCCCTGTAGGACATGCAAGCATTTTCAACTCTACAAGTCTCTCCGTGGTCTTCACCTCCTCTGTGCCTCCGCCCTGCTGCTCCTTCACAGCCCCTCCCTGGCGTCACCTGGACTGGTCACTTCCCACTGTGACAAGACATGTGATTGTCCCAAAGCCCTCTCTGTTCTGCCTTCAGTCTTTTATACCCCTCACCCCACCACCGCTATTGACATGCCGCTTAAAGCTGTTAATTATGTAGACTTTGCACCCTGATAGGCCAGTTTGGCTACAGTTTTCACATGCTTATTTCTCTTCTTTTTCTCTCTTTTATTCTCGAAAAAAAAAAAAAAAAAAAAGAGCTTGACCTTGAAAACTCAAAACACTTCACCAGTAGGACAATTTGTCTCCACCAACCGGTTAACATTGGGAGGGGTTCCCAAGGGAATGTGAAATTGAGTGTGTAAAGTGGTTAAACTAAACCGTGAGCCTGGGAGCCAGCCCTCGGGGGCCTCTTCTCAGCTCCATGCATCTGTGTGGTCCTGGGGGGCACTCGTCTGTGCCCCCCACCCCCACGCCTCTGTTTCCCAGCGGAAGTATAAATAGCAATGTCCTTTCCCGCTTGAGGGTTTTCTCTCCCTGAAACTCAAATGTTGGACTAAAAATATTTGTTCAAATGTGAAAATGAAACCACAGAAAGTCACATCCGCATAGGATAACTGGATTCTCTCTTCCTCTGTGCGTGCGCTGTAGATTCCCAGGAGCAGTGACTAATAGCTGGATGACCAGGGTTCTAATCTAGCCTGGAGATGAGCTAGCATGGGGCTCTGCACAACTCACATGACCCCCCGGGCCCCCGTTTTGCGTGAGCAGAAAGAAGAATGCTGGCCCAGATGAGTGGCTCTCAACCCTGGTGGCACGTTAGAGTCATTGAGGAAGATTTTTCTTTTTTTTAAATTGGACTACAGTTGATTTACGGTGTTGTGTTAGTTTCAGGTGTACGGCAGAGTGAGTCAGTTATACATAGATCCACTCTTCTTTAGATTATTTTCCATAGAGGTCATTACAGAGTATTGAGTAGAGTTCCCTGTGCTATAAAGTAGGTCCTTATTAGTTATATATATATATATATTTTTTTTTTGGGGGGGGTATGCGGGCCTCCGTCTGCTGTGGCCTCTCCCATTGCGGAGCACAGGCTCCGGACGCGCAGGCTCAGCGGCCATGGCTCACGGGCCCAGCCGCTCTACAAGCCTACCACAGGGGAGTAAAGCCAGTTTACACGTATTAATAGGACTGATGTGTTTGCTCTCTCTCTATGTCATTTTTTTTTTTTTTGCGGTACGCGGGCCTCTCAGCACTGTGGCCTCTCCCGTTGCGGAGCACAGGCTCCGGACGCGCAGGCTCAGCGGCCACGGCTCACGGGCCCAGCCGCTCCGCGGCACGTGGGATCTTCCCGGACCGGGGCGCGAACCCGCGTCCCCTGCGTCGGCAGGCGGACTCTCAACCACTGCGCCACCAGGGAAGCCCTAGTTATCTATGTGATATGTAGTAGTGTGTATATGTCAATCCCAATCTCCCAATTTATCCCTCCCCCCACCCTTACCCCCCTTGTAACCATAAGTTTGTTTCCTGCATCCGTGAGTCTGTTTCTGTTTTGTAGATAAGTTCATTTGTACCGTTTTTTAAGATTCCACATATAAGCGATATCATATGATATCTGTCTTTCTCTGTCTGACTTACTCCCCTTAGCATGATCCTCTCTCGGTCCATCCGTGTTGCTGCAAAGGGCATTATTTCGTTCTTTTTTATGGCTGAGTAATACTTTTTTCTTAAGGCTGATGCCCACACCTCCCCACACACCCATTGCACCCACATTTCTGCATGTAGGGCCTGTGGGTCAAGGAATTTTTAAAAATTCCTTAAGTGATTCGTAGCGTGCAGCCAGAATTAAGAGCCTCTGAATTGGGTTCATGGTTTCAAAACTATTTTTTTTTTTTTTTTTTTTGTGGTATGCGGGCCTCCCTCTGCCGTGGCCTCTCCCGTCGCGGAGCGCAGGCTCCGGACGCGCAGGCTCAGCGGCCATGGCTCACGGGCCCAGCCGCTCCGCGGCACGCGGGATCCTCCCGGACCGGGGCGCGAACCCGGTTCCCCTGCATCGGCAGGCGGACGCGCAACCGCCGCGCCACCAGGGAAGCCCCTCAAAACTATTTTTAATCCGAGATTCATTTCCTTAAACAAAATTTACACTAGACGCCCTGCGTGCGCAGCAGGCAGATGCGTGGTTGTTCAGCTGGAGCAGGAGAGAGGCCCGAAGTTCTGCCCTCTCGGCCTCTCCTCCCTTCACCTTTCCACCCTGGGACTAGCCCCTGGGGCCCCCGGGACCCCGGGAAGCCCTTCCAGGCCCTGGAGCCCAAGAGGGTTGCTAAACACTGTTTAAAAACGGCTGGAGAGGGGCTTCCCTGGTGGCGCAGTGGTCGAGAGTCCGCCTGCCGATGCAGGGGAACCGGGTTCGCGCCCCGGTCCGGGAGCATCCCACGTGCCGCGGAGCGGCTGGGCCCGTGAGCCGCGGCCGCTGAGCCTGCGCGACCGGGGCCTGTGCTCCGCGACGGGAGAGGCCCCAACAGGGGGAGGCCCGCGTAGCAGCCTCCCAGAATGTTTAAAGGACTGAAATCACGTGAGACTAGTCAACGTCTGGAGCGCTATCTGGGTCATAAATATCCTCACCAACCTACGTGCTGGGTGAAACCTAGCTTCCGCCCTGGTTCGTGCCTGGCTGTGGAGCCGTGGGCCACGCTGGCCAGCAGTGAGGAAACTCCACCACCTGCTGAGTCCTCTAGCACCAGCCGTGGGGCTGCCCAGAGCCCGAGGGGAGAGGGTCCACGGTCTGCGCGGCGGTGGGCAAGGAATGGCTTCATCAGAAAAGCCCCTGGAGCCATGCGCCTGGTGCCGAGGAGGGAAGGGTATTCCTGTTACACAGGAAGTGCAGGGAATCCATCCTCCAGACTCAACGGTGAGCCCTTTTGTCGAAATCCAGCCCAAACCAGGAAGTGCCAGTTCCATCCCTGAAGTGTGTAAAACAGACTTCCCTTTGCTGTGCAAGATGGGAAAGTACCAAGCTGCTAGTACGGCCCAAAGGAACAGCGCCACAGTGCCCCCCATGGGCGTCAGGTGGCACCTGGAGAGATGAGGACTTGAAGCCCTTCCCCAGGTGACAAGAAAAGTCAGACCAGGCTGAGGCCAGGGAGGCATCTGCTCCATCTGCAACACTTCAGGGCCACTAGAACACTCAGTAACCAAGGTTAGAGATATTTTAATGCCATATTTTTTTTTTAATCAAAATTAACGTGGAGCTCCCTGGTGGCCTAATGGTTAGGATTCCAGGCTTTCACTGCTGTGGCCTGGGTTCAATCCCTGCTCAGGGAACTGAGATCCCGCAAGCCATGCAGCGCTGTCAAAAAAACAAAAAAAACAGGGCTTCCCTGGTGGCGCAGTGGTTGAGAGTCCGCCTGCCGATGCAGGGGACGCGGGTTCGTGCCCCGGTCCGGGAGGATCCCACGTGCCGCGGAGCGGCTGGGCCCGTGGGCCATGGCCGCCGAGCCTGCGCGTCCGGAGCCTGTGCTCCGCAGCGGGAGGGGCCACAACGGTGAGAGGCCCGCGTACCGCAAAAAACAACAACAACAACAACAACACAAACAAAAAACAAAAAAACAAAAAATCAAAATTATTGCAAACAATTCCATGATAAAATATGAAAAATTTAAACGAGAGATCAGTATTCCTGATTTTTCTTATTGCCACAGGCTCCAATAGAGCTTGGCCTGGTGCTGAAAGTCCTTTGGAAGGGAGTAAAGAAAGCCTCATTTAGCCCGTTGCTCATGACGATACTCCTGAGGGTAAAGGAAAACGACGCCATCATCTTCACCATGATCCAACAGTTAGGGTGTCCACCCCCATCGTCTGCATTGCATTTTCACAGCCATCCTGACGAGAAGGAATTTATGACCATTTTACAGGCGAAGAAACAAGAGGCCTCGGGCGGATAGTCACATATCCCAGTGCGAGAGGAAGAAATGTGGAGCCCGCAGAAAACCACCTGCAGGACCCAGGCACGGAGGAAACCTCTAGGAAAAGAGTCTTATCCTGGCCAAGCTTTTCCCCAGGTCCTCAGCCAGGAGTAACGTTAATACCACCAACCCTCACGGCGTACCCTTGACAACGGTTGTTTTTAATTGTGCTTATGTAACTTCAGAGGAAACGGGACCCAGCATCTACACTCAGTGATGCGCTGGGGCAAATCACTCGCCTTTGCTCTGCTGTAAAGCTGGAGACGGACCTGACTGACCTCCAAGCATCTCAGGATGTTAAGGACTCGATTTCCCAGCTGTCCGCATCCTCTTTGGCCGCTGCTGGCCTCGTTGGGCGCGCCCCCTCCCTCTGAATGTGAGGTTGCAGCTGGGGATTGCCTGGACCTTCCCCTGGGAAGGGGCGCCATGGCCCCAGGGCTGTCAGTTTCGCCTTCAGTCTCTCGTTACTTTCAGGCAATCTTTAGGAAGCTCCGTGGTGGAGAAGAGCTGCCTGCCTTGACCTTCACAGCCTCAACTCTGGTGCGCGTACCAGGTAGGCAGCCTCCTCGCTGAATGTTGATTCGAGAGGCCAAATTTCTAACTCAGGCTCCTGCCAGGTACGTTTGTTTTAAGCTCAGCTGCAGAGCAGCTCTGCCCACCCCCTCCTGTTGACCCGTCCAGGGAGACCCAATGACACAGGAGGTGCAGGAGGGACAGGGAGAGGGACAAAGGGGCGTACTCAGCCAAGAGGCGCTTGTCATCAAGAAGAGAAAGGGGCAAAGACACGGAGAGAGGGAGAGTCCTCCGCGGCTGCGAGGAGAGGGGTTTCTCCTCCCTCAAATCCTTCCCAAACCCACTTCATTTTATTGTTTGAAGAATTTCCAGGAGTCTGGCTAACAGGCCTGACACCTTATAGCTTGGATATGTACAAAAACAAATGGTCTTAAAATGAACAGAAACAGTGAACATTACTTAGCTCGGAGCCTAAGTCTCGGGTAGCTAAGCTCTGTGCTTGCTGAGAATGTTTTATTTGCAAGTATCAGAAACAGTCTGGAGAGTTTAGGGTGGCTCGATAGGGCAGTGTGGGTGACAGTGCCTATTCTTACCAGTATCTGTGTTGTCCCCTCCTCCTGGGCACACAGCAGGACTGCATTTTCTAGAAGCCCTCGCAGTTAGAAGCCACCAATGGCTTATGGGCAGGAGGGATGTCCCCGCCCCCCAACGATGATCAACAACTCCTCTGCGCTATCCTTCCCTGCAGGGACCCAGGGGGGCCAGAGCCACAGGAGCACGTGCTGTTCCTTCTGCCTGGAATCAATCTTTCCTCCCAGTCTGCCCAGAAAATTCTTCGGCATCCTCAGGGCTCAGTTCAACTGTCACACCTCCTCCTTGAAGCCCTCCCTGATACCCCAGAGAGGAGAAGCCACTCCCACAGGTCTTCACACACCTGGACTCCTGCACCTGTGGCCACCTTAGCAAATTACCACATGCTAGGCAACTACAAACAAGAGAAGTGTATTCCTTCCTGGTTCAGGAGACCAGAAGTCCGAAAACAAGGTGTCACCAGGGCCGGGATCTCCCTGGAGGCTCAAGGGAGAATTTCTTCCATGCCTGTCTCTCAGCTCCCCATGTAGCTGGCCAACCTTGGTGTCCCTTGACTCCTAGATGCGTCCATCCAGTCGCTGCCTCCAGAGCTCCGTGGCCTTCTCCCTGTGCATCTGTTGGTCCTTTTCTGTCTCTTCTAAAGACACCCTGGTGGAACTTCCAGCCCACCCTAATCCAGTGCGATCTCGTCTGCATTCTTACCTTAAACACATGGGCAAAGACGCTATTTCCAAGTAAATCACAGCTTCACTTATTTGTTCATGTTCTGGAAGGACATGGATTTGGGTGGGGGGACACCAGTTAACACGCCGCACACCCCTTTTATTGCAGTTCTCGCTTGTGATTACTGTGTGCATGTCTCACTGTAGGCTCACCATCCCTTAAGCCTTCTAACGTGACCTCTTCCGTCTCAAACACCCTGCCCAGTTCTCCCATCCTAAGGAGGCTGGGAGGAGAAAATTAAGTTGTTTAATGACCATTTGGTTGGGTCTGTTGGGTTTCCAGAAACTCTCAAAGCCAGCAGCCAGAATGATTTAGTAAGTCTCAGGAACTCCAGGGCCGTGCCGCTGAGGAGCTTGATGGGAAAGATCGGATCTTTGCTCTGCTGTGTGGGCGGAGAGGGCCTGCTGTGAACGTTTTCCAGGAAGCAGATGGAGGGCAGAGCTGGGTAATTTTTTATGAGCATTTGTTCCGGATGTTGGTTGGCGATTTGCTTTCTGGAGCATCTGGAACCAGGCAGCAAGACCCCTGAATTCCAACCTGCTTTGCAACCTGCTTTGTAATTACCAAGAAATTACGTGGCCTGCATGTTGGGTAATCCCTGCAAAACCCAAATGGCCCCGGGAACGATGAATACCCAGCTCGTCAGCTCTCGGAGCCCCCCGCGTCCCAAGGACCTCCGCTCGCCCACACCCCGAGGTCTGCAGGTTCTTTCTGGGAGCCTGCGGGGATGACAGCCGGCCCTCTCTGTTCTACTCTGGTCCCCTCTCTGGTCCGGTTTGCTGCCCAGGTCTGTCTCCTGAGTTCCCAAAGGCGAGAGGTGGTGAGTTAGCTCTGCTGTCCACTGCGCCGAGATAGGAGCCCCTTTGTCTAGCGCCCTGTGTCAGCCAGGGACCCAGGTTCCATCCATCTCGTTGGGTCACCAGCGTTTGGTCCCTGTCCCCTGGTTGCTGAGGAAAAAGGGGAAGTGGCAGGAAGGCATTTCCTTGGAAGAAAAGATGCAGAAGCTGCACAGCTGTTTCCACTCCCGTCCTAAAGGTGTGAGCTTGGTCACAGGCCCCCATCTAGCTTCAAGGAAGGCTGTAGATGGGTGTCCACGGGCCTAGTTAACGCTCAGGGGGTTTTATTAATACAGGCAGACCTTGGTTTATTGCACTTTGCTTTGTTGTGCTTCAAAGATATTTTTTACAACTTGCAGGTCTGTGGCAACCCTGAGTCGAGCAGGTCTGTCGACGCCCTTTTTCCAGTAGCATTTGCTCACTTAATGTCTCTGTATCACGTTCTGGTAATTCTTGTGATATTTCAGACTTCTTCATTGTTGTTATATTTGTTATGGTGATCTGTGATCAGTGGTCTTAGATGTGACTATTGTCATTGTTTTGGGGCGCCACAGACCACACCCACGTAAGACAGCAAACAATCGACAGATCGTGTGTGTTCCGACTGCGCCAAAGACCAGCCGTTCCCCCCTCTCTCCCTCTCCTCGGGCCTCCCTGTTCCCTGAGACGCGACAATATTGAAGTTAGGCCAATTGATAACCCTGCGATAGCCTCTAAGTGTTCAAGTGAAAGGAAGAGTCCCACGTCTCTCACTTTAAATCAAAAGCCAGAAACGATGAGGCTTCGTGAGGAAGGCGTGGGGAAAGCAGAGCCAGAGGCCTGTGGTGCCAGTAATCTGAGTTGTGAACGCAAAGGAAAAGTTCTTGAAGGAAATTAAAAGCACTACTCCGGTAAACACACTGATGAGAAGAGGAGACAGCCTTACTGCCGAGATGGAGAAAGTCTGAGTGGTCTGGATAGAAGATGGAACCAGCCACATTCCCTGAAGCTACAGCCTAATCCGGAGCAAGGCCCCAACTCTCTCCAGTTCTACGAAGGCTGAGAGAGGGGAGGGAGCCGCAGGAGGAAAGTCGGAAACAGAGGTCTGTTCATGAGGTTGAAGGACAGAAGCCGCCTCCGTAGCACGAGAAAGTGCCAGGTGAAGCCGCAGGGGCCGAGGGAGAAGCTGCAGCAAGTCCTCCAGAAGCTGTGGCTCAGGTCATCCATGAAGGTGGCTGCACTGAACAAGAGATGATCGCTGTAGGGGAAACAGCCTGCTACCGGAAGAAGATGCCTTCGAGGACTCTCCTAGCTGGAGAGGGGCAGGCAATGCCTGGCTTCAAAGCTTCAAAGGACAGGCTGACTCTCTCGTTAGGGGCTAATGCCTAACGTTGGGGTGACTTTAAGTGGAAGCCGTTGCTCATTGGCCATTTCAGAAATCCTAAGGCCCTTAAGAATGATGCTAAAGCTACTCTGCCTGTGCTCCATAAATGGAACAACAAAGGATGACAGCACATCTGTCGACGGCACGGTTTACTGAGTATTTTTAATCCCACTGTCGAGACCGGAGGCTCAGAAAAAAAGATTCTTTTCACAAGATCGCCTCTCACTGACAACGCACCTGGTCACCCGAGAGCTCTGATGGCGATGGAGAATGAGATTAATATCGTTTTCATGCTGCTAACACAACTTCCCTTCTGTAGCCCATGGAGCAAAGGGTCCTTTTGACCTTTAAGTCTTATTATTTAAGAGACACATTTCTTAAGGCTCTAACTGCCATAGTGATTCCTCTGATGGATCTGGGCAAAATAAATTGAAAACCCTGTGGAAAGGATTCACCATTCTAGATGCCGTTAAGGACATTCGTGATTCTTGGGAAGAGGTCAAAATACCCGCATTGACAGGAGTTTGGAAGAAGTCGATTCCGGCCCTCGTGGACGTCTTTCAGGGGTTGAAGATTCAGAGGAGGAAGGAACCGCAGATGTGGTGGAAACAGCAAGAGAACTAGAATTAGAAGTGGAGCCTGGAGACGTGGCTGAATGGATGCGACCTCATGGCAAAACCAGAACGGATGAGTTCTTATGGATGGACACAGAAGTGGTTTCTTGAGATGGCATCTACTCCCTATGAAGATTTGGCTGAATGGATGCAATCTCACGACAAAACTTTCGTGGATAAGGAGGCGTTTCTTACGTATGACCATAGAAAGTGGTTTCTTGAGATGGCATGTGCTCCTGGTGAAGATGCTGTGAAGATTATTGAAATGACAGCAAAGGATTTAGAATAGTACATAAGCTTAGTGCAAAAAGCAGTGGCAGGCTTTGAGAGGACTGACTCCAATTTTGAAAGAAGTTCTTTAGTGGGTCACATGCTATCAAACGGTATTGCAAGCTACAGAGAAGTCAGTGAGAGGGAGTGTCAACTGATGTGGCAAAATTCACTGTTGTCTTATGTTAAGACATTGCCACTGGCACCCCAGCCTTCAACGACCTGATCAGTCAGTAGCCATCGACGTCCAGGCAAGACCCTCCACCAGAAAAAAGGTTTTGACTCGCGGAAGGCTCGGATGACGGTTAGCAGTTTTTAGAAAGAAAGTATTTTTTTAATTGAGGTATGTACATTTTTTAGACATAATGTTATTGCACACTTAATAGACTACAGTATAGTGTAAAGATAATTTTATGTGCCCTGGGAAACCAAAAAATTCGTGTGACTCTCTTCACTGCAATATTTGTTTTATCGCCGTCGTCTGGAATCAAACCCACGGTATCTCGGAGGCACACCTATCGAGGAGGAGAGGAAGGAGGGTTCAGAAGGTCAGTCGGTGTTGTCTGCGGCAGCCACTACAACAGACCCGCCTGCCCAGCAGCGGGTTTTTGTGGAGACTGGACACAGGGCAGCTGTGTGACATGGCACAGTAGGAAATGCACACTGCCATCTTGAGCTCTCATCTCTCTGGTTCTGGAAGGGGAAGAGGACATCTGTATCCAATTCCCTCTTGGGAGTCACCAAAGAAAGGCCCCAAATTAGGTCAGAACAGGTGACCTCATGCACTATTAGAGGGTTAGAGTTTGCAACAAAGTATACAATTTGGAAAGAACTGTCAAAATTTTAAATGTGCAAATTATTTGTTCTAGCAGTTAAATTTCTAAGAATTTATTCTACAGCTATATTCACGGTAAGAGGCAAAGACCTACGTAAAAACGTATTCATTGCAGCATCATTTGTAATAGCCAAATGCTAGGAATAACCCACGTGTCCAACAATAGGGGACTGGTTTAATAAATTATGGTAGATCCATAAGGGGGATCCATCAAAAAGAATAAATCATATTTATGTGTACTGATGTCCATCTTCAAGATTATATATATAATATTATAATAGTATTGTAAATATAATTAAGGGGCCAGATAGAGGAGAGGGCAGATAGCCTATTTCCGTGGTGGGCTGGGCATGGGGGCAGAAGCCAGCGTGTAGGAGGCCTGTGTGCCTGTGCGTGGCCGTCACACAAGGAACTGGCGATGCTGGTGGGCTCCAGGTAGAGATACAGAGTCTGGAAAAGGAGGAAGAATTTCTTCCACTGTCTGCTCCTCTTTGCACACATTGATTTCTGTGGCCATGTGAATAAATCACGTATATAATCATTTAAAAAGACAGACAGATAAATGAATAGGTAAGTAACCGGGGTTTAAAGATTTACAGAGGTGAAACCTGCTGTTTCAACGTTCTCCTCCCATCACCCGCTGGTCCCATCACCCGCTGGTCCCCCACTGGTCACCCCCCCGTCCGTGGCCTGGCCGGCGGCCCCATCGCCAGGACAGATGCTCAGCTCTGGAAAGCATCGTGGCGATTCTCCTGTTTATAGAACCTGAATTCAGCTGCCCAGAGGAAAGTTCCCCGATCCCTGGGCAAGTTTCTTTCCCAGCAGCGATTTTACTGCTACGCGGTTGTAATTGCAGGGTTTACTGGGTCTCCACAGTCAAATTAGATCTGTCCGGAAAACAGATATTTCAAAGACTTTTCAGGGCACAGAATACTCTCTATATCATGATTCCACGTGTGTTAAAAACAACAACATCAGCAAGAAAAACAAACCGAAAACCATAAACCGACAGAGATAAAACGTGAAAAATGGTATAGTTGGCGTCACATGTGCTAAGGTGCCCCTGCGGCTTATTTTTAAGCGGTAGGTTGCTGTTTTCTATTTTCTTCTTTTTGCTTAACTGTTGTTTTTAATTTTTCCAACGTGAACGGATACCAATAGAAGGTGGTACGAAAAACAAGGACATTTATTTTTTAACAGCTTTTTTGAGATGTAATTCACAGACCAAAAATTCATGCGTTTAAAATGTACAACTCCATGGTTTCTAGTATATTCAGTGATTTGTGCAACCGTCACCACAGTTGATATTAGAACATTTTCATCACCTCAGAAAGAAACCCCACACGCTCAGTAATCACTACCGATATCCCTGTAACCCCAAGCAGTCGCTAATCTAATTTGTATCTAAGCATCTGCCTGTTCTGGACATTTCATCTGATGGTATCATATACTATGTATCCTTTTGTGACCGGCTTCACTTAGCAAAAATGTCTTCAAGTTTCATCTGTGCTATGGCACGAATCGGAACTTCATTCCTTTTTTATTACCGTACAATATTCTCTTACGTTAGACCTAACCCTAATTTTTTTAAATCCCCAAATTTTAACTGTTACAGTGAAAATAGCCATTCACCGTGATGTACTTGCCCAGCGCCTCTCAGCTTCCATAAAGATCACGCAACTATGTGTGCTTCCGCAGATTCTCTACTTGTAGGGGGGCCACAGCCTGTCGGGACCACCCTCCAGCCCAGTTCTCCACTCGCTGTGAGGTTTGTGACATGGCAGCTCACATCTCGCTTTGGCTGTGGCTTCTGGTCCAGGCAAGTCGAGGGACCGGATGGGAAAGGAATGCAGCCTGGGGAGAAAATATCTTTAACAAAAATTGAACATTTGGGGGTCTCTCTCTCCATCAAACCCGCCCCTACGTTATAGCTGTCAGTCTTTGGGAGGGAAGGTGGGAAGGAAACAGGACGAGGGCCACAGAACGTGGGGTCATAGAAACAGTCGTGGCCAACAGGGCAGGGCAGTCAGGCAAGAGCGCATAATTAATATGTGGTGAATGGATGAACGAATGAATGAATGAATGAATGACTTTGTCTTGCTAACTAGAAACAGCCAGAAGGCAGAGACTAGACCCTGGTCCTTTCTGTGACCCCAGTCCAATGCCCTGCACGTAGTAGGTGTTCAAGTGACTGTAGTCTGTGACTCGGCCATATATCACAATCATTTCTCTTAGAGAGTTTTGAACTTTTCCCCTCTTCGTTGGATATTTTTTTTTCTAAAACCCTTTACTTTGTAAAGGATAATGTGGTAATGATACAAGCCAACACTGGACTAGCTGTCTAATCTTCTTTCCCCTAAATATTAGCTCAGTGGGAAAAGGAGCCTAACCTCTCTGTATATTTTTCTCTGTATTTACTTTTGGCCAGAAGGCTGGAAAAACTAGGACTAAAGCAAGATGCTTAGAGATTCTGAGAAAAGATGGGGAGAAACCGCCTGCCAGAGGAAGGAAGAGGGGGTGTCAGGAGGGCAAGAACAGATGTGACACGTCTCTTCTAGAAAGGCTCCGTCCGAGGATTTGCCTGTTTTACGTGTGAGCCATTCTCAATGACAAGCCACTTGCACCTCCGTGACCCTGAGGGGAGGACAGTTTCCATCTGGGCGGTTGCTTAGACTGACCCTGGCCAGGCTGGGGGCGCCCTTCACAGAGCCCGAAAAATGCAAGCTGGAGCCTGTGTTCTGGATTCTGCTCCAGCAGATGCACAGGGCTAGATTGCGCTGCTGGTTGCATAACTCGTCCGTTTATTAAAGGTCACTGCGTTATACACTCACACTGCGTGGGTTTTATGGTATGTAAGTTATACTTCAGTAAAGCTGTTGAAAAGGTAAAACATGCTCATTGGAAAAGCCTACATATCTGTGAGTGTGGATATATATACATACATGCATAGGCGTATGTTATATATCTACACATACACATGTACAAATCTGTGTATACGGATACATATACAAATGTGTATATTACACGTACATATCTATATAGACACACACATATGCATACCCATACATATGTACACATATATATACATATGCATTCATTTTTATTTATTATTATTTTTAAAATTTACTTTTGCCTGCGTTGGGTCTTCGTTGCTGTGCACGGGTTTTCTCTAGTTGCGGCGAGCGGGGGCTACTCTTCGTTGTGGTGTGCAGGCCTCTCGTCGCGGTGGCTTCTCTTATTGCAGAGCGTGGCCTCTAGGCGCACAGGCTTCGGTAGTTTTGGCACGTGGGCTCAGTAGTTGCGGCTCGCGGACTCTAGAGCGCAGGCTCAGTAGCTGTGGCACACGGGCTTAGTTGCTCCGCGGCACGTGGGATCTTCCCGGACCGGGGCTCGAACCCGTGTCCCCTGCATCGGCAGGCGGACTCTCAACCACTGCGCCACCGGGGAAGTCCTGCATATGCGTTTAAAGAAGAAAGGCCGTCTCTAATGGGAAGAGCCCCGGAATGAGAGTTAGGAGACCCCACGTAGACCTGGCTCTGCGACTGATTTGCGGAGTGACCCTGATCAGCAGTTCCTTTCTCCCTCTGGACCACATCGGTCAGTCTCTCCCTTTTCTCTCTAAAATCATTGCTCAGCAGCCGGAGTGACCAATCAGTCCCCCCGTCAAAACCCTCCAACGGTTTCCCACGCCTCAGAGTAGCAGCCACAGTTCTCACGATGGTCTTTGTAAATCCTGCCAAGGCCCTAGAAGGCGCTGCACGGTGGAACTTTTCCTGCAATGATGGAATGTTCTAGATCTGCAACAGAGCAGCCACTGGCCGCCTGTGGCTACTGAGCACTTGAAACGCAGCTAGTGTGGCTAAGGGGTCGGTTTTCAGCTCGCTTTTACTTTAATTAACGTAAATGAAAATGTAAGGAATCAAGTGAGCCCAGAGGCCCCAGAGCTGACCGGCACGCTCCCCACCACCTGGCCGCCCCGCCGCTCCTTTCCCCTTGTCCTCCCTGCCCCAGGGCCTTTGCATCAGCTGCGCTCTGTGCACTGTCCTTGTGGGTTACGTTTCCCACTCATTTTCTCTGTCTCCTCCTTCTGGAACCCTCCGTGGAAACAGGGACCTCTGCCTGATCGGTGCATCCGTGCTTCCCAAGCTGGTAGAATAGTGCTTCGCACCTAGCAGGCGCTCAACAAATATTTGGTGAATAAAAACTTGAATGATGACCCCTGCTCTGCTTTTGCTTGTGGAGCAGGATGGTCTGATCACTCGCCGTGCCACGTCCGGCCTCCCCTGGCTCTTCTTGGCTCCCAGGGTCCGGCTTCCCTCACTCTGTCTCGTCCAAGCAGCTGAAAGGCTTTGGACTGAAACAGCAGCCACCGTTCCAGGGTAGCCTGGCTTTGCGAGACTCACGCGGAAGCTTTCACCGTGGACCGGCAGTAATAGGCCGGCGGGGTGTAGGGGTGGTGTGCTCAGCCTGGAGACGGCAAGCCCGCTTGGGTAGGGGGGGTCCCTACAGCCCCCTCGCCCCCAGCTTTGCCCCCTCGCCCGCACTTCCTGGGCGCCGCTGCCCTTCCGCGTTGAGTGAGGCGCTGGGCTGGGGCACACAAGTTGCTGAGGCCCTTCCAGCCCACGCTGCGCCCGCACCCGCCTTCCACGCGTCTCCTGGGTGGGAAGCCCTGGGTCTGGGTTCCCACAGAGACACACAGCAAAGGCCGTCCAGACGATGGCCAGTGGTGTGTGTCTCCCGGTCTATAGGTCGGTCTGCCTCCTCCCGTGAAAAAAATTCTCCCTTTGAAACTCTCCGTGAACCCGAATGCTCCCAAGATATAGATGCGTCCTGGAGTCTGTCCCCTCTAGAAATTCTGTTTTGCTTTTCCTTTGCTCTGGAGCACTCTGCCCACGTAACAATACCCAGATCTCCCGAAATCTGGGGAAGGCTGTTTGTTTCCTGGCTGATAGATTCCCTGATCCCGGGCTCACTGCAGCTCTGACGACAGTTTATAAACGCAAGGCCGCTCTCTGCTCACTAGAGCAGCGCTTTAGTCTTGGGGCCAAACTAAATCTTTAAATGGTAGAGAGGCATTTAGATTTCTCTTCTGCCCAGCTGACAGTGGGTTTACAGTTTATAATCTGGCCTTTGTAAAAGCATTTGTCAGCCTGGATATTCCATTCTAAGCCCGACCACCCATGCAGAGGGACAGGCAGGAAGTGGCCCTTCATTCGTACCAACAGTCAGCTTGGAAGTTGGCTGCAGAATCACAGAACCCAGTCGCAAAGGGGGACTTTTTTGGCATTATCTACTTCGCATCTCGGCGGCTAAAGCGGCCCTTGTTTATACGAAGCGATTCCTGAATGCTAAATTTGGAAATTCTACGTATTTCTCTAATCCTCCAGGCCCCAGGCAGGACGGGGCCTCCTCCGAGATGCTCCTCCACTTCCCCGGCGTTCCTCCGTCTCCAGCCGAACCTCCCAGCGTGACAGGGAAGGCCTTGGGCGCGGAGGGCCGGGCAGCCGGGGGCCACGCCAGCACCAACCTAAGCACTTCTCCCGTCAGCCAAGGAGGCGCTCCGAGGCTGGCCGGCGGTTTTATTTTTAAGTGTCTGTGTACACATGTATATAATACGGCTCCCTCTGGGCCGGCCCAGCCTGATCTTTGGCAGAATCTCAGGGCTCCGGTCCACGGGAGTGGACCAGGGACCAGGGGGAGGTCTGTGCAAAGACAGCCTGAACTGATAAGGAATCTCAGTAGCCCAAGCTGGCATGATAGCGGGGGAAGGAATGTAATATAATAAGGAACACTCACGTTTTATCTCTGTTGCTTGAAGACATTTTCAAGGGAGGAAATAACACCATTTCGGGCAGCAGATAAAGGAGATGGCGTCTGCGATGGGTCATTTACAAGAGCACGCTTTTCTCCCCCCTCCTCCGCACCCGCACCCGTCCCCCATCCTCTACCTGAGGGGAGGCGTTGGAATTTTGCTTTGAGCCTTCTTGCCGCTGCTGCAACATCTTATCACATACCAGCCACCTCCCGGAGGCTCCAGCCTCTCTTGAAGCTGCCACCCCTCCTTACTGCTGCCAGACCTTCTCCCACACCATTGCTCACACCCCCTGCGGTCTAAACTCTACACCTTAGCACCTTCAGAGAATCCGGGACAAGCTGGCTGACAGGGACACAGATGCACAAAACCAGGGCAGAGCTCCAGGGAGCTTCCTGATCGTCACATGACTCCTTGCCCTGGAGCCGGGGCTCCTTTTCTGCCACCCCAAACCGGGCACATCCCAGGCCCCGGGACCTACCCAGGGAATGCACCGGTGCAGTGCGCCTTGTCAAGCCAGTAACTCAGTGTCAGGCCACCAGAGCGTAGCCCCTCCGGCGAGCTCCCTGGAAGAGTGTGGACACGCGCACCAGAGTTATCCACCCCGAGGGGACAGCAGGCTGGGGTGTCACCCGCTCACTCACTCCCATCCGTCGTCGTTAGACGAGAGCTGCTCCCACGTGGCCTTATTCCCTGAGGCTGCTGACCTCCAGTGAGCATATGCGCCCAGCCCGTTCTTATAGCCAGGCAGAGCCCTCGGGCAAAGCCGCACAGGGGCAGGCAGTTAAAAGCCAGACTGGCATTTGCCAGAACAGCAAGAGGGAGGGATCCGAATGGGCACAGAGAGCCTAAGCTCGCTCACCTGGAAAGGAACGGAGATGTGGAGCCTGGCTTGTTCAGCATAGAGCCCTCTCCCCACACCAGGTTTGGTTTCTGTTCATGCCTTATCAATTCAAACGACTGTCCGTGAAAGCTTCCTGGTTTCTCACCGGCAACATATATTTTATTTGGATAGAGTTTTCATATGCTGCATTGCAAACACTCCAAAGGTTAATGTTACCCTTTAAGTGGCCATAACCAAATTCTGTTGGGACTACTCAGCTATAACCAGATTCAACAGAAGTTGGTGGCAAATTGAAGACTCTAATGTATAGGAGAGCTGTGGAGACTAGTTTTTGCCGAATGACTATGTAGATGCTGGTTTGGGCCGAGCGCTTACTCAGGTACACGCGTGTGGCATAGCTCCTGGTCTCCTAGAACACTGACGACCTAATGCAGCTGCTTCTCTAAGAATAGACAACCCAAAATAGAATAGAGGTAAGAGCTCCTAGTGTCACTAGTAAGAATATTACAAACCTGGGGGCAAAGGTACTTGTAGAGGGGTGGATATAAAAGTGGTGCAGACTCATTTACCCAGTGGCATAGGATGGTGTTACACTACTATTTGCTTTTACAGATATTTACAGATTATTTCCCACTTTAAGAGGCATAACGTTCCTCTTAATCTGAGGAACAGCTTAGCTCACCGATCTCGCTGAATGTCACGTAGAGCTGGCATGTAATCTAGAGATAGCTATATAGTGGTTTCTCAAATTTTTCATGTAACGGCAGTTATTCCTATGAAGTCTTATGTAGCACTTCAAGATGTGAAAGAGAGAGACATGAAGCTGTTTTGCTAGAAATCGGGTAAGGGGTTCCAGTTGAAACCTCTGTGTCCCACCCGACCACCCATGGTGCTTTTGCTCATATACCTCCACACACCCCAAGGACTGATTAAAAAAACAGCATGAAAAACACTAATTAAGGCCAGTCCTACAACTGGAGTATGAGAAAAGTAAAGATAAGCAATGTTAAGTCATTTGGGTAATATAACAGAGCAAGTCTGAAGGCAGACCCAAGTCAGAATTCAGCTCTCTTAACTCTGGGCTGCCCTCTAGAGCCATAGATAAACCAGGATGCTCAGGAGAGATTCCAGAAGGGTCCTGCCTTAGCAGTCAGGCTAAAGGGACCCTAGAGTAAAGGCTAACAAAGATTAAAAACAAGGCTCAAAAGGATCAAGCTGGTTTTCAAGTAACTTAACCTCCTGCCAAAACAAATTTCAACCCTCTTTAGAGGAAGACAACCAAATCCAACAACTCAATAGCTAACAAGTATTTGTAATGTCTGGCATCCAGTCAAAAATGACTGGACACATGACAAGCAGTAAAATGTGACCTATAACCAGGATAAAAATCAGTCAAAATAAACAGAGCCAAAAGTGACAGTAATGTTAGAATTAGCATGGAAGAACTTGGAACAGCTTTTATAGATATGCTCAAGGATTTAAAGAAAAACCTAAACATAATGGAAAGAGAACTGGAAGATATGAAAAAGAACCAAATGGGGTGTTATGAGCTGAAAATACTGCATCTCAAATGAAATTTTCACTGGGCGGACTTTACAGAAGATGAATCGTTGCAGGAGCAGAGATCAGTGAACTTGCAGGCATACCAAGGTAAGCCACAGAAACCAAAACACGGTTGCATGGGACAACATCAGACAGTCTAACATGCATGTAATTGGGGTCCCGGAAGGAGGAGGGAAAGCAAGAGAAAGCAGTGGAAAACTAATGAAGAGATAATGGCCAAAATTTGTCCAAATCTGCTGAAAACTGTAACCTGTTGATCCAAGATCACTGAAACTCAAGCAGGATAAACACAAAGAAAACTACACCGAGGCTCCTCGTGATGAAACTGCTGGCGAACAGTGATAAAGAGTAAAATGTAAAGGCCAGAGGAAGAAAAACACGTTGAATTAGAGGAACAAACATAAGAATCCTCGTGGGACCTCCCCAGTGGTCCAGTGGTAAAGAATCCGCCTTCCAATGCAGGGGACGTGGGTTCGATCCCTGGTTGGGGAACTAAGATTCCCACATGCCGCGGGGGCAACTAAGCCCCACGTGCGCCACAACTACTGAGCTCGCGCGCCTCAGCGATAGAGCCCAGGTGCCGGAAACTATGGAGCGCACGCACCCGGGAGCCTGCGCGCCACAACTAGAGAGAGAGAAAACCTGCACACCCCAGCTAGAGAGGGGCCCACGCTGCAACGGAGAGCCCACACGCCACAATGAAAACGATCCCGCATGCCTCAACAAAGATTCCGCGTGCCACAGCTAAGACCCGACGCGGCCGAGAAAGAAAAAAGAAAAGAATCCTCGTAGGTGTCTCATCAGGAGAGGCGGCCATCGTGACTGAGGAAGCAGATGAACAAGGAGCCAGCTGAGGTAGGAAACTCCCGTTAAGCTTCCGGCTGGAAAGGCATTCATTCCACCCTGGGATGATCTATGCTGGCCCAGCGTGGGCCCGACATGCCACCTCTCTACTCACCAGATTCAGCCCCCGTGGTGGACAGGGTTGTGGCTCGACAGATATTCACTCCTTCCCCAGCACAAACCTCCATGGAAAGGATGTATTTCTCCACTGCTTGACTTGAAGCTCAGCGCTGGGGCTTGCTTGGGCTGCGATATTAGCAGATATCACACGAGCAGAGTCTCGGCGTGAGTTTGCACAGTTGGGTTTCCCCCCCTTGCACTCCCATCTTTGCCCGTGAGAAGAATGTACCCTGAGCCAGCTCTGAGCCGAGCACAGCAGAGCCTGCCCTAGCTCAGACAGACCTCAGCCAAACCTCTTGCATGCTATTGTATGGCCTCCTTTTCTTTATAACTCGTTCCGAAATATGTCTGAGTACTCACTCTGTTGTCCAGGTATGTAACCTCAAGCAGACCACTTCACCACTCTAAGTCTCAGTGTTCCTCTTCTGTAAAATTTTTCCACTCAAAGTACCTTCGGCCAGGTTCTCTTTTACATGAAGAAACTTTGTTCAATGAAAGTTGACTAATTCAAATAAGAAAATCAAATAAAGGCATGTGTAATTAAGAGTGAAATGGGTACAGAGATGTGACATATTATCCCATTGGGGGGTACTTCATTTGCACAGGCAGAGAAATCACAAGGAAGGGTACAAGGTCCATGGGATCTTGTAAAATAATGAAATGAGCCCCAGGACCCTTCAGGACCACCTCCCGGGGACCTGTGTTGGGGATTCTCTCAGACATTTACGTCTACAGCTTCCACCCCACTTAACGGGGTTTGCAGAGAGGCGCTCTTGGCGGGATGATCTTTCTAGGACCATATGGCTCTTCATCACCTCTTTCTAGATCAGCATACACGCGCTGCCCTGACTGACACGTTCTCCCTTCTCCACACTCAGGACGACCTGCTGGTCCATGAATTTGTATCTTCTTTGCTGTCATTAGTATGTTTTTCATATTTTGACTGCCGGCTTTTCCCTGTCCTTTACTCTCGGAGCTCTTCTGCTTCTCCTCTCTCTGCCCCGTATTTGATCCACCGCCCCCACATCACAGCTGTCTCAGTGTGGGTCCCCCTGAAGGCAGACCCTGAGACTTGGGGGCCCCTGGTTTCCCTGGGAGGTGACCCCCGGCGGCACAAGCGAGCAAGCAGGGAAGTGAGTCAGGTCAGGGCGACGTCAGCGGGAGGGCTACCGCTGGACGTTACAGGGGTTCAGCGCGTCGGGGTCTTCTCTGATGAACCACGTAGAATGCACTTCACAGTTGTCCCGCTGACGGATGGGGGCTCTGGATATTTATCCGCCAAATCCCACCCTTCCTTGACTGAGGATTGTCCCGGAGGCATTAAATCTCGGCATCCCTAGGCTGCCCTGCATGTGACCTGATAAAGTTCCCACGGTGCTGGAGAAAGCTGTCAGAGGAGAGGGGAGAGGCAGAGGCTCGGGATGCACGGGAACCGGGCAGCACAAGCTGGGGGTGGGCTTCACGGTGAGCTGCGGACGGCGCCGCAGCAACCCCTGCCGCCAGGTGATAATCCCCACCAGGTAGGTCACTGCTGGAGACTGAGCCACGCTCTTTATGGGCATGATGGTGCTGGCCTTCTCACTAACTCTCTGCGACAGGTTTTACCGTGCTCCCATTTCACAGATGAAGAAAATGAGGCTTAGAGATGTTGTGTATCTTGCCCAGAGTCACCGAGCTCGTGACCGACACGGCCAGGATTTGGACCCCGACCTGGTGAGCCCCGGGCCACTCCTCCTTCCCCGTGGCCGTGACTCCAGAGGCTCCGGGAGACCTCTGACCTCCTGCACACCTCAGTCCCACGGTCCACCCTCGGCCCTCTTGGCTCACGAGGGGATGGACGCCCACCACCCTCGGAGCCCTGGAGAATTCCACAGGGCCGCCCTCACCGGGCCCCGCAGTGAAGGACGGATGCCGGACGGCCGTTGCTCACCATGGCCTTGCAGATGCACGCAGTTAGAGGGCAGAGGAGGGCAGCGCCGGAAAACGCAGTCCTGCAGAGGATGCCGCAGGGGCTTTGTTGAGAATACCAGCCTCATGTGACCGGTGCCGGGGAGCAGGGAATCATCCACCACGCCTCCTGGGACAAGGCTAACTCCTCCTCTGACCGCGCTGAAGAAGACGCTTGCAGGAGGAGCAGAGAACTAGTGGGCTGGGTGACCAGCAAAATGCTGGCCTGGCTGCTTAGGGTAATTCCAGGACAGACAGTGATTAAGCTGCGTATGGTTTTAGCTTTGAACCCACAGAGCTCAAGGCAAAAGAAGAGTGATCTAAGAGCCAGGCCCATGCACAACCTTCAAAAAGGGTTCCAGATGCCGTGGCGAATCCTGCCCATCCCCCATGCCTTCTGTCCTCGCCGCCCCGGAGCAGCAGCCTCGTGGCCGAGTGACGCCGTGGGTGACAGGAGGACGCAGGAGGCTGCAGGACCTGGTTCACAGCCCTGTCCTGTCATTAAGTAACGGACTCCCCGGGGCTTCCATGACAGAGTACTGCGTGGCTTGAAAGCACAGAAAGCTCTTCTGTCACAGTTCCGGAGTCCACAAGTCCACAATCAAGGTGTGGGCGGAGCCACGCTCCCCCTGAAGGCTCTCGGGGAAGATCCTTCCTGCCTCTTCCCAGCTTCCAGCGTTGCCAGCCACCCTTGGTGTCCTTGGCTCGAGCTGCATTACCCTAACCCCCGTCTCCGTCCTCACGTGCCATCTCGCCTCTGTGTCCAAATTTCCCTCCTCTTAAAAGGACACCGGTCATCGGATTAGGGCCACCCTAGGCCCAGTATAAACTCATCTTAACTGCATCTGCTAACACCCTGTTTCCAAATAAAATCATATTTCAAAGGTACCGGGGTTAGGACTCGAACATGTCTTTTGGGGACATGGCTCAGCCCGCAAGAGCCACTTAGCACAGGTCTCCTACCTTCCCCAGCAAAGGCTACTCAGAGCGCGTTCAGAGGACCAATGCTGGTCCGCTCAGAAACTGTCACGGCAATCCGCCATGCCTGTGACATCCAGTGTTCCCAAACTATCCTTGCCGAAGCACTAGATGTTTTTTATTTCCAATTTTTCATGGCTAGAACCATCGCCCTGCTGGGCCAGCACTTGCTGTTCAAGGAGATGTGTCTGCTGAGTGGGTTGGCATGGAGCTCTGTGTGTCACACACACACACACACACAGTGTCTCCCCCATGAGACTGACCCTGGTGACCTTTACACCGAGCCCCCTCTTGGATAGGCAGGCCTTCGCCTCCTTAACTGGCAATAACTCTTCAGAGCTCTGCGTCCTGGGCATCATCCAGCCTGCGGAAAATAATTCAGTCTCGTCAGGGATCTTCCCAGTCAAGAAACTTCAGTTTCAGAAGCAGCTTAGAAAAATCTACAAGCGGGGCAGTGACTAGGTCTTACGATAGAGTTTCTGGCCCAAATTCGACGTCAAGAAGCACCCCACTGGTCAATGGAAATGAAACGGCTCTCCAAGGAGAACGCGGCTTCCCCAGACGTCATCCCTTGCTAATGATGCAGCAGCTCCAGCCTCTGCAAAAAACAAGCGCGGGTGATAATTGGACGCATGTTCACGCGACGGTCGGGGAAGAACCCCAGCCCCGTGGAAGGTGGTGAGGGCAGCAAGCCCCCAGTGAGGATGACTCAGCGGGTGGAAGGCTGGCTGGCCACGGGCCCAGGTGCGGAAATAGGTGAGATTCGATGGGCCAGCGCCAGGCGGCGCCTCGCTCACAGCACAGCAAACAGGAGTGCCAGCGCGGTCACGGGGCTCCCCTGAGCCCAAGTCCCTGGGGTGACGTGAGGACCCCAGACGGTGGCCACGCGTGCAGCGCGTTGTACCCCAACTGAGGCTCCCGGAACCGAGGGCTCGGCACCCTTTACAACCAGCGGTAAACAGGTGCGGTCGCCTTGACCTTCCTCACTGTCTCCACGACCAGCCACGGGAATGGCTCGGCGTTGGAGGACGGCTGGGCCCGCCTTTTGGCCCAGCACTCCACGGGGGCGTGCAGTGAGACTGGGGGCCCGTGGTGGACAGGTTCTGCCGACAGAGCCCACCCTCAGCTTAAGAAATAAAACCGACAGACACAACTGCAGCTCCCCGGGTGGCCTTCTCTCTCGACTCGTCCTGAATAGGCTCTCGCATGGCTTCCTACGTCTACTACATAGACGTGTTTCTAATAATAATGTATAGCCGAGTTTGACCTGTTTCTCAACTTCATATAAATAGCATCGTCCTGGCGTCTCCTTGTCTTACTCTTTTCAAAGTCACCTTAAGGAAATTCACCCACGTGGATGTGTGTAGCTAAAATTCATTCACGTTTCGCTGCGGTGCAATGTTCTATTACGTGAGCAGATGACAGTTTATTTTTTTTTCTGTTGCGGGGCACTGAGGTTGTGACCATGTTTCCTAGGACCGACTGTCCTGCTGTCACCGTCCTTGAAGACCAGCCTCCTTGCACACATTTAGGGAGTGTTCTCCAGGAAGTGGTCCTCAGAGTGAGGTCCTCAAACCAGCAGCACCGCCACCTGGGAACGTATCAGAAATGCAGATTCCTGGGTCCTGCCCCAGACCCGCCGAATCACTGCAGGTGTGGATGGCAGTGAGTGGAAGGTGAGTGAGTAGATGACCCACCAAAGATACACCTCAGCCCCAAAGGATCTCCAAAGCTAGCAGGGGGAAAAGACATCAACAGAAAGTCACAAAGACGAACGACCCAATTAAAAATGGGCAAATGGGGCTTCCCTGGTGGCGCGGCGGTTGAGAGTCCGCCTGCCGATGCGGGGGACGCGGGTTCGTGCCCCGGTCCGGGAGGATCCCACGTGCCGCGGAGCGGCTGGGCCCGTGAGCCACAGCCGCTGAGCCTGCGCGTCCGGAGCCTGCGCTCCTCAGCGGGAGAGGCCACAGCAGTGAGAGGCCCGCGTACCGCAAAAAAAAAAAAAAAAAAGAAAAAAAGAAAAAAAAGAAAAGATGCTCAACATCGTTAGTCATTAGGGAAATGCAAATCAAAACCACGATGAGGTAACACTTGACACCCACTAGAATGGCTCGAATCAAAAAGATAATGTGTTGGAGAAGATGGGGGGCGGATCTTGGACCCCTCATACACTTCTGGTGGGAATGCAAAATGGTGCGTTTGGAAGACAGTCTGGCAGCTCCTCAAAAAGTCAAACATTGAGTTACCATATGCCCTGGCAATTCCACTCTGAAGTATGTATGCCCAAGAGAAACAAAAACATACATTCACACAAAAAAATTGTCGACAGATGGTCATAGCAGCATTATTTAGAACAGCCCAAAGCGGAAACAACCCAAATGTCCATCGGCTGATGAAATGGATAAAACAAACGTGAGATATCCACACGACGGAATATTACTCAGTCATAAAAAGGAATGAATTTCTGATTCATGACGCAATGTAGATGAACCTTGGAATCATTATGTTGAGTGAAAGAATCCCAACACGAAAGACCACATATTGTATGATGCCATTTACATGAAATATCCAGAATAGTAAATCCATAGAGACAGAAAGTAGATCAGTGGTTACCCAGGAGTGGGAGGAAAGAGCAACGGGGCGTGACCGCTAATGAGTATGGAGTTTCTTTTTGAGGTGATGAAAATATACTAAAACTAATAGGAGTGATGGTTGCAGAACTCTGTGAATATACTAAAAACCCTTGAATTATACACTTTAAATAAATGAATTATATGGTATGTGAATTATACCTTAATAAAGATGTTCACACACAGCAGTCACATCAGATATGTTTGTGAACCGCTCTCTATTTTGGGGGCAGACCAGAGAACAGGAGAATTTTGAGACAAGTACAGGACACAGTCCCTGAGTTGGACACACTTGGATCCTAATCCTCTCCACCATGTATGAGTCACATCAACCCAGACGAGTGCCTTTGCTTCTCTGCTCTTCACTTTGCCTCCTTTGCAAAATAGGTGCTAACAGGACCTAGCTCCAATGGCTGCTGTGAGAGTTAAACGTGATCATGTGTGGGCACTGGCCACAGGGCCTTGGCACGTGCTGGGGCTGCCTCAGTGTCACCATGCAACTTCTGCTGTTGCCAGCCACAGGCCGAGGACCACTCAGGACCCAGAGAGAGCCGTACCCCAGGGGTTATAGCTTGGAAAATCCCAAGTTGGAACGGAGTGGGTGGCAAACCCTGGCCATAAGGCACTTGAGATCAGTTGAAAGAAGCCCTGGACCCTATTAACATGTTTGTTCCTGGCACAGAGATTGACCTCACACCCCGAATCGGAGAGGGCGAGAGAGATCCTTCTAGGCTGAGGGACAACCATGGAGAAAACTGACAAAAGACGGGCCATTTCCCTCCAACTTCAAAAAGCCACATCTGAGCAGGGCCTGGTGCTACCAGGGTCTCCTATTCAACCCCTACCTCTGCCTGGAGAAAAAACAAATCCCTGGACGGGATCCATCTTTAACTCACTTGCTGTGTCTGAGGCCCAGACACACACTGTTTAGACAGCCTGTTTCGGTGGGTGGTCAGGCCGGGAGACCCGCATGCAGAGTTTACAGAAGGTCCTGGCACAAATGAACTGCTGACGACCAGTTGGAAGGGCTCAGTGAAATCACAACATGTAAAATATGAAAAGGAGGTGGGGGGCAGGGAGAAGAAAGGGAAGAAAGGCCCATTTGGAAGGGATTCAAACGACCACAATAAGGCGAGGCACAGGAGTCTGGCCATCAGACACATGTGCCCTCGGCGAGAACCGGCCCCCCTTCCCTCCCCGCCAACACACACCACCTTTTAAAAAAAAATTCATAGATTTAAATAGTTTTTCTGCATCAGATACAAGAAACAGACCGACATTTTCTCATCCCCTGTTATGTGGCAGGCTAATATTTGGCCATTTACGCTCCATTGGAGACCATTTCTGGGAGAACGCAGCCCTTTCCAGGTTGGTGGCCGCCCACCCGGCCACCCGTACCCACCTTGCCTGCCGGCGCTGGGCCGAGGTCTGAGCAATGGGGCCGCCCCTCCGGCTGGTTTGGGGCACAAAGAGCTGGAGGGGGGGCTCGGCTTCCGGCCCGTCGAATGGGTACACAGCCAGCAGCCCTGACCCTGGCGGAAGATGTGGGAAGGTCCTCTTTGGGGACGTGAGTGCCGAGCGGTGGTCAGGACGGAGGGTCGGTCCGAGTGTAAATTCTAGAATTTGCCCACAGTAGCTTCAGGCTCCTCTTAAGAGCTAGAGCGTTGCAGGGGATCTGGAGGCCCCAGCACTCCCTCCCCTGCGCCCTTCCTCCCCCGAAGTACTGCTAATGCCATTCCCCGGAGTTCTGTGGGGTTTTGCTGTTTGCTCTTTACTCTTAGTTTCACACGGGTCCAAAAACAACCTATAGCTTTGTTTTGCACTTTTTTTTTTTTTTTTTTTTGCGGTACGCGGGCCTCTCACCGTTGTGGCCTCTCCCGTCGGGGGGCACAGGCTCCGGACGCGCGAGTACTGCTAATGCCATTCCCCGGAGTTCTGTGGGGTTTTGCTGTTTGCTCTTTACTCTTAGTTTCACACGGGTCCAAAAACAACCTATAGCTTTGTTTTGCACTTTTTTTTTTTTTTTTTTTGCGGTACGCGGGCCTCTCACCGTTGTGGCCTCTCCCGTCGCGGAGCACAGGCTCCGGACGCGCGGGCTCAGCGGGCACGGCTCACGGGCCCAGCCGCCCCGCGGCACGTGGGATCCTCCCGGGCCGGGGCACGAACCCGCGTCCCCCGCATCGGCAGGCGGACTCTCAACCGCTGCGCCACCAGGGAAGCCCTATTTAATTTTTAAATTTTATTTCATTTCATTTCATTTTCTTATTTCTTAGATAAACACCTACCCTGACTTTGGGGACCCATTAATCAACTATGGCTTGATAAGCCAGCCGCCTGATAGACTAAGGCTCCGCCTAAGGGCTCGGAGGTGGTATGGGAACCGCCATACAGTCATTTAGAGGGTGTTCTGGTCAGAAAAACATTGAGAACCCTTGATCTGCAACCAAAGTGTATTGCCTTTGGGGCTATCTGGAGGAGAGAAGGTTGCAATCGCGCAAAATTCTTCCAGGCGTCCTCTGGCCCTGTTTACAGGCTAACCCTGCACCCACTTGGTGACTGCCGAGCTCTGCAGGACTCCCAGGCTGCAGGCCCACGAGGCCTCCAGCTTAGGGCTCGGGCTCTGCGGGCAGGCAGCCCGTGTCCAGGGCTGCTGCGTCACTCCCACTTAGCCCTCGTCCCCACCTCGGCCGACACCCTGGGGCTCGGGGCGTGACAAGCCTCTGCCCAGGTCCCCCAGCTGGAATTCAGAGGTAAAGTGGACTCCAGAGCAAGTGCTGCTTCTCTGCCCCAGAACCTCACAGAGTGAGATGCCCGCCCCCGGCGACATGCCAAATGATGCAAGTGGCGCAGAGAGAGCACCTGATCGTGTCCATGGTTTTGTGTCTATCGTAGCGTGAACTGGGGAAAGCATAACCCGCACATTAGCTCCTCACGCTGCACAGTTGAAGCTCGCGGGCCGGACGTGGTCGGTGCCACGCACGTGCCTGGAGCCGCCCTCCTGGGTCAAAGCCCAGCGCTGTCCTGGCCGGCTGTGTGGCCTCGGGCTATGTGCCCTCTCCTTGCCTCCGGGTCCCTGTGTGAAACGGGACCAGGCCCGGCTCTGTCTCAGCTGGTTGCTGCAAAGTTTAAATGCCACTATATAAAGAATGTCAGGAACGGCGCCTGGTACCAGGGGGACATGCAGTGAGTGTGAAGTATCAGTTAAGACGTTGACAGTGACTCTACTTAAAGATATTACTGTTTAAAACACTTTAAATATGACTATTTTAAATCGTTTCTATTTAACGAGAAATGGTACCAACATTTTGTGGCTGCGGAAACGGCATCCCCTACATCCTCCATCACACTCAGTGTTTTCAGAGCGGGACTCTCTGCCTGGCTGTGCTTGAATCGCGGGGGGAGCTTTCAAGATGCCCAGCGCCTGGGCCCCTCCTCAGACCACGTGAAGCAGAGTCCCCGGGGTGCGGCCTGGGTTGCAGGAAGCTGCAGATGCCCCCTCGACCGCAACACACAGCAAGTTCGAGAGCCGCTCTTTCTGAGCATCTGCTGTCCCCCGGGTCAGGAGGACCTGGGGACCCAGGTAGTCAGGCCCAGCGGGTCTCCCCGTGCAGGTGCGGAGGAAGGGCTCCAGGTGTGGCGGGGAGAGCGCGGACATCTCGTCGGGAGGTGAAAAGCACTGCAGAGTAAGCCAGCGGGCCGTCGGGGGCAGCGGGCTGGCGCCTCCGGCAGCGGTGGGCGGCTCCGGGAGCCCAGAGGCCGTGGGGGACACCGCACCAGCCTGAGGGATGGCCGTAAGCCGTATGTTTAAATTAAGGTCAAGTTCATGTAGCCTAAAGTTAACCATTTTAAAGTGAATGAGTCAGTGGCCTTTAGTGCATCCGTAATGCTGCGTGACCATCCCCTCTATCTCATTCCAGAGCCTTTTCATCACCGCAGAAGGAAACCTGTACCCATTAGCAACCCATCCCCATTCCTGCCTCCCCCCCAGCCCCTGGCAGCCACGAGTCTAGTCTCCATGGGTTTATCTGCTCTGGATATTTCATATAAATGAAATCCTATGACACCTAGGCTTCCGCATCTGGCTTCGTTCACTCAGCGTAATGTTTTCAAGGTTGCCACGTAGTAGCGTGTGTCAGTGCTTCATTCCTTCTCATGGCTGGGTCGTATTCCACCATGTGGATGGACCACATTTTCTTTATCCATTCATCAGCTGATAGACATTTTGGTGGGTTCCACCTTTCGGCTGTTGTGAACGGTGCTTCTGTGAACATTTGTGTACAGGCTTTGTGTGGACCTGTGTTTGCATCTCTCTTGGGCATATACTAGGAGTGGAATCGTCAGGTCATGTGCTCACTCTACATTTAACCTTTTGAGCCCTGCACACCTCTCCCCAGCTGTCTGGAAGGACAGTGGGTGGACAGTCATGTCCTTGCTTCCTTCTGGTGGGGGTTTCTGGGCAGGAAAATGGGACCTGGAGGGGGCAGCCTCAGAAACTTTTCTCCCAGGAGCATCTTTGGGGAGGAGGGCTGAGCCTCGAGCCTCCAACCCCCTGTGGCTAAGAAAACTGGGGAAGCTTTCCCTCCCGCTAGCCGTGCCCGCCCCCCCATGGGTTCGTTCAGTGGACCTTGGTGAGGCTGCTCCTTTGTACAGATGCAGCACCAGGTACAGTATGGGCCACACACCCTGAGAAGAAGATCCTACCAGTGTACGCAGGGTGGGCGGAACGTGAGCGAGTGGGCGGGCGCAGCTAGGGTGGCCCCAGGAAGGCTGGGGTACTGGTGGTTGGAGGAGCATCCAGGAAGACTTCCTGGAGGAAGGGGCTTTCCTCTGCTCTCTCCCCTCCCCACCCCCAGCACTAGCCTGGCATCTAGTCTTCCAAACCCCCCTCCCACTCATTTAATTACACACACACGCCAAGGCCTTCCTGTCTGTTTTGCACGGATGGGGTTGGATCAGATACGAGTCTCAGCATCTTGCTTCTGTCACTCAGGAGTGCGTGGAAACCCCTCCAGCCAGATACACACCTCACTCGCTCTTTTACAGCAATAACCACAGCTAATGTTTATTTCTGAGAATACACGACATACCACGCACTTTTCTAGACGTTTCCTTGCACCACCTCATTTAACCCGCAAGCCGCCCTATGAGGCGGAGGGTATTAGTATTCCCACCGAAGGCCAGAGAGCTTGTGACGTGCCTACAGTCACAGGGCTCGCGAGGGGCGGGGCAGGGGGGACGCAGCCAGCCTGGGGAGCCCCTCACCTCACCTTTGGCCCTCACTCTGACTTCCTGCCGAGCCCCCATCCACGGAACCAGGGGAGCCACTGACGCGGTGGGAAGAGGTGAGCTCCCGGGGGCCCAGAGCAGACAGGAGAGGGAGGTGAGCAGAGCTGGAGGGAAACAGGAGATGCGGCGCTGGGGATGGAGTCGGAGAGACACGGGGCTGGAAGACCACCTGGAAACCTGGCACCGCTTATGGTCGGACAGGGCCTGCAACATGGGGTGGTCCTGAGAATGGAGAAGAGGGGAAGGGGATGGGCAGCACGCGGGCATCCGAGGCGCAGAAGACCAAGGAGCGACAGGATGAAGTACCCAGGTGGCCCCCCGCGCTTCTTCACCCCTCACATCCAAACACTGCAGGGCGGTGGCTCTGGGCTCCCGGGAGAATCCACCGCCATCGACGGGAAGCTCCTCCTCTCAGGCCCTCCGGCCAAGCCTGGGGATGGTCGCCAGCCGTCCTGTCTACCCTGACCTTGTGAATGAGGAATCAGAGCCCAGGAATCCACGGTGGGCGCAGGCCTGGGGGACGGCGATGGTGAGAGGCCCGGTAGGGGTGCTGGAGGGGCCCGTCCTGGGGCTCCAGCGCAAGCCTGTCCTCTCCAGCGGCCCTGACTCTCACCCCGGGAGACCTGGAGAGAGCAGAGGAGAGAATGCATGAGACAAGGCACAGCCAGAGCCCGGGAGGGTGGCCACGGAGCACGGCCCGCGAGCAAGGATGCGGACGGGGTCAAGGCCCCCGGCGTGGGCACCCTCGGCTGCCTGCCGGGCCCAGGCGAGCCCCCCTCAGACCCCAGTCTCATCGCCTGTCGTGGGGAGGCTCTCTAAGGACACTGCCAGCTCCGAAGGGCGCTGCGTGGAACAGTGCTCACGTCACCTCCCGCTTGGGCCCTACGGGCGCCGGTTCCGGGGTCCAAGGTCACATCCCGGCTGCACAGCTTCCTTCCCCCATGAGTCTCATTCTCCTCGTTCGCAAAACGAGGATAAAAAGGCACCCAGCTCCTCCGGTCGGGGTCAGGCTTATGTGGGTCCGGCACGCACGTGTTCAGTTAATGCTGGCTTTTCCCATCGCCATTTGGTCACCAAAAGGAACTCTTCGCATCAGCCTGGCCAGTCCTAACCAAATCGAAGTGGAGGAGGAGGAGGAGATGGAGAGAAAGAGGGAGGGAGGGGGTGGGGAGGGCCAGGGAGCAGGGGGCGGAAGAAGCTGGTTTGAGCGCAGAGAAGGCCGCCCTAGAATCTCCAGGCTTCATCTCAAATACCGGCTTTAATTACACATAGGGGCCGGCAAAGAAAAATCTGAACTCCAGGGGGGTCATGACCTCAGAATATGTCTTTAAATATACAGAGGAAATTCCCAATTTGATTCTGCTGGATGGGCAAAGTTTTTATGCTCTCCCCTCGCTAAAATCTGGCGCACGACCTTCAGCCGAAAATCGATGCTACCCTGACTCGTACCTTTGAACGTTAAAACCGGTTCCTGGCTGATGTCCGTGGTTGTGGATGAGTCGCTCGCCCCTATGAGTGGTCCCGCGCCCCGAAGCCCAGGTCCCCGCCTACCCCCCTCACACCGGATGCACCTTCTGTTCGGGAGAAGAACTGAAGAGGCGCCTTAAGAAGGAGAGAGGTGGAGCTAAGCATACCGGCAACCTCCAACTTTAAAATGAGGGTGTCGTGTACTTTTCTTATCAAAAAAACACGTGCCAGCTTACGGGTCTAACTCCTTACTCGGTGGAACCTGGGCCACTAGGCCTGGTGGTTGGTTTCCTTGGCAACAAACCTGTCCCTGACGGCACTGCAGCCAAGTGACTTAATCAGGTCCCCACGTTGTGCCGCTCTAATCAACCAAACTTTTTTTTTTTCTTTCAACCATTTTTACGGAATTTTTTTCCCCAAAACGACTTGCACGTCTCGCAGACGGTTTAGTCATATTTTGAATTGCTTCAGATGCCGCGGGGCTGCTGCTGTGAGTCTGGCCTTCATTCATGCCACCCGTTATGCGCCAGAGCGCTGCGGGCACTGGGGATTCACCGGGAGACAAAACAGACGAGCTCCCTGCCCACCAGGAGGGCCAGCAAGAGGCCCAAGTCACGTGGCGCTGGTGTTAGGAGGTGCTGAGTGCTGCGGAGACCAGACGGGAGGCGCAGGTGCTGAAAGATGGGCCACATTCCTCAGAGATGCAGGGGTATTTGCCTCTGTGCTAAACTGTCCCCGCCTGCTACTCCTTGCACGATCGTATTGATTATTTTCTATAATATTTTTCTTTCTCCTACTGTGGTCATCCTTGAATGGGAATTTCTGAGCAACCAGAAGAAATGGCAGGAAGTCCGGTCCATTAAAGCCCTTACGCTCCCCCCAGGCCCTCAGCGGTTACAGGCTGCGGACCTACTTTGCTTATCTGGTTGTCACGTCATTGCCCATTAGAGCTGAAAGGTAAAAGGGCTGCCCGAGGTGGGAAAGCAGCCAGCGTTAAAAGGCAGCAGCTGGGCCCTTAACCCGTCGTGATGGCTCAGAAGCTTTTAAATTTACTTTCAGATACGTGCCTAAATTCTGAAGAGAAGCTCCTGGCTATGAAGGCTGTTTCTGCTGTATTCTGACTTAGATGGGTTTTCCTGGATTAACCGGGAACCTTAAAAACTAAATGAACGGTGGTGAGCGAGGAATGCTTTCATGGCAAAAACAACATGGTCCCTGGGAATGTGTTCTGCCCCCAATGAACCGCTGGGTGTCCAGGCCTCGGTCCCACGGGGACAGGGCAGCACTGTGACGACGGGTCCTGAGGCCACACTGTGTGCTGGGCACTGGAGCTGGCCATCCTGCTACAAGGGGGACCCTCACCCGTGCCTGGAGCAGGGTAGCCTGGGTGAGGAGGCCAACGGGGCTGCACTCCTCAGTGTGGACGAGCTACTTAACCTCGCTTTCAACCTCAGTGTTTCCGTCTCTAAAGTGGGGATAAAAGTGCTTCGTCGGAACGCTGAGAGAAGCAAATGGGTTAACCCATGTGAAATACTTAAGACAGTGCCTGAGGGCTTCCCTGGTGGCGCGGTGGTTGAGAATCCGCCTGCCAATGCAGGGGACACGGGTTCGAGCGCTGGTCCGGGAAGATCCCGCATCCCACATGCCACGGAGCAACTAAGCCCGTGCGCCACAACTACTGAGCCCGCGTGCCGCAACTACTGAAGCCCGCGCGTCTAGAGCCCGTGCTCCGCAGCAAGAGAAGCCACCGCAGTGAGAAGCCCGCGCACCGCAACGAAGAGTAGCCCTGCTCGCCGCAACTAGAGAGAGCCCGCGCGCAGCAGCGAAGACCCAGCGCAGCCAAAAATAAATAAATAAGTAAATTTTTTAATTGTTAAAAAAAAAAAAAAAAAGGGCTTCCCTGGTGGCGCAGTGGTTGAGAGCCTGCCTGCCGATGCGGGGGACGCGGGTTCGTGCCCCGGTCCGGGAAGATCCCGCGTGCCGCGGGGCGGCTGGGCCCGTGAGCCGTGGCCGCTGAGCCTGCGCGTCCGGAGCCTGTGCTCCGCGACGGGAGAGGCCACAACAGAGGGAGGCCCGCGAACCGCAAAAAAAACCGAACCAAACCAAACCAAACCAAACCAAAACAGTGCGGTGATGTAGTAAGTGCCCGATAATGTTAATACGTAGCTTGGGAGATTTGTGAATTAGGCACCGATGTCAGTTCTGGGGACCTGCAGCTGGTGACCCCGCACAGTGGCGGGCATATCAAGAAATATCCACAATGAATGAGTCTCCAACGGGGTCGCTCTGCCACACCTCGGAGTCAGCTGGTGACCTGGAAAACTCCCGATGCCCCAGACAAATAGATACCAGTTCACCCGAATCTCAGGGGTGGGACCCGGGCAGCAGGGGACGGCACAGCTCGCACCTTATCTCGACGTGCGGCCCGGCCGGGACGCATGCTGATCTAAAGCACAGGTTCTCGGAGCCGGTCCTCAGGCAGCACCAGCGTCGCCTGGGAGCTTGCTAGAAATGCAGGTTCCCGGGCCCCGCCCAGCCCTCCTGAATCGGAAATGCTGGGGAGTCTTTCACAGCATGGGCCACCGATGAGAACCCAGCGGTCCCTTCACCTGGAAGCACCTGAGCCACGGGCATGGCGGAGGGCGCTTCCCGCAGGGCTGTGGGCCTTGCTGGGCCCCGCGGCGGCCGGACCACCGGGGGACAGCAGGCTGCTTGTCCCTCCCACGCCCAGCTAGCTCTGGTTCCTCAGCCCCCGGCTCCCACACACCCGCCCCGCCGACACAACCGCCACCCCCGACCCTGCCGCCTCCTTCACGGCTCACCAGGAAGCAGCCTATCGTGGCCATTTTTCTCCTGTCTCGGCTCTGCTGTGTGGGTGATAAAGGCGGCCCTCCCTTGTGGAGGCTCCAGGGCTAATTAGATCCAGATGCGGCCTCATTAGGCCGTCGGCAGCAGGGCCTGGGCTGGCGTTGGGGGCGCTTGAGCCCCCGGCTGCCCGGGGGCAGGTCTGCACGGGGACAGCGGCCCAGGTGTGGGTGTGGCCCAAGGCCTCCCGGTCCCCAAGGCCGGATGATGGCCGTCGTGTGTGTGCGTGTGCGCGCGTGTGTGTGTGGAGCCCCAAGGCGAGGATACAGGGGCACCTGCTGAGGGGGGTACCGGTGTGCTAGGGCTGTCTTAGGGCCGCCGGGGACACCTCCGCGGGGAGGGCCCTCTCCCCTCAGCCCTTCCTCCCAGCCCGTCAACCCAGCTGTCCCTGCAGCCTCCTCAGGGGGACTGTCCCCCAGTTCTCCCAGCGCAGCTGGGTCCCCTCGAAGCCGCTAGGCAGACAGACACCCCCACTGGACTTTATGGCCAGGCTCAGACCTGCGGGCCGTGTTCCCTCCCGAAGGGCTTGCCCAGGAATGAAAGGGTGTGTGTTTTCCTCCGCACCTTAGAAGCTTCTAGATTGGTGGTTCTCCAACCGTAGTGCTGTCAAGATCACCTGGAGGGAGGGTGTGTTCATATACACACTGCCGGCCCCCACCCCAGCATTTCTGACTCAGGAGGTCCGGGCTGGAACCCAAGAGTCTACATTTCTAGCAAGTTCCCCGCTGACACTCATACTGCTCGTCCAGGGACCTCACTGAGACTCTCTGATCTGCATTAACACAGGGCCTCCGACTGGGCTGCGCACAGAAATCACCCGGGAAGGCTCCAGTGTTTCGTGACCTTCTGCTCTCTATCCTGGAAAGTAAGAAAGGGTGGCCTTTCTTCCTTTGGGGTGGCCTCACCAGTCATTTCTTCCGCTAAGAGGGGAGACAGACAGGCAACACTGAGGGCAGAGGGAAACCAGTCAGGAGGCTCCTGAGATGCCCCCGGGACTTGCTGGGTGGGCCTTATCAATCCCAGTTTGCAGATGAGGAGACTGAGGCTCCGAAAGCTCCGGGACTCGCTTGGGGTCACTCCTAGTCAGGCAGCGCCTGATACCAAATTGATGCTGTTTCCATGAAGTCCTGTGGCCTCCCTAGGGGCTCTGTGGCCTCGGCTTTGTCCCCACCTTGGTCTTGGGAGAGTGCCTGCAGAAGCAGAGCAGTGCTGAGGCTGTAACGGGAAAGCCCACCTGTGGGCCGGGTCGCTTCCTGTTCTCAGAGTCCGGGGTGAGTGATTCCACCTGGGCCAGTGGCCGTCATCCTGTGATCAGAGACCCACGTTCCTCCTGGCTCCTGGCTCTTCGACCACTGGTTTCCGAGGCGGACGCGTGCACCTGAGCCAGGCTGGCAGGAGGGCAAAGAGCGCGGAGGATGCAGGGAGGTTGGGGACCAGGCCGGGGAGTGGTGTCCGTCGCTTGTCCTCAGTCCCGTGGATACAGCCTGGCCCGTGCAAGGGCCGCTGGGAACGCGGTCCAGCCGGGAGCCCAAGAGGAAGAGGAAGCCAGGTGTGAACTGCAGGTACGTCTCCACCACATCTGAAGACGGAACGTAAAATAACACCAGCCGGATTCCACTCCTAGATGGGTTTACCCCAAAGAAGTGAAAATCTTGCCACAAAAGACTTGGTCACAGAATGTTCATACCAGCCTTAATCGTAAGAGCCGCAAATTGGAGACAGCCCAGTGTCCATCTCCAGGTGAGAGGGTGACCGCGTGGTGGTTCTCCACGGCGTGGGGCACCGCTCAGCCGTCACGGTGGACCAAGTGGCGACACACGCACGCGCGGGCAGATCCCCGAAACGCCACCAGGCACAGGAAACCAGAAAGGAAGGGGTACGTTCCTGATCCCACGTGTGAAATTCCACAGCAGGCAAAGCCACTTTCGAGTGACAGAAAGCAGATCATGGGTGCCTGAGGCCAGGATGGGGAGAGGGGTGGTTGGCAGAGGGCTGGGGGCCTTTCTAGGAAGGCAACGCTCTGTGTCTTCACAGGGGTGGTGACAGGGGCAGGTACCCGTGTCAAAATTCATCAGACCGCATGCTGGTTCGGGCCAACCCTCGAACAGCACAGGGGTTGGGGCGATGGCCCTACACACAGTTGAAAATCCAAGTATAACGTATCGTTATCCCTCCCTATCCATGGTCCCTCTGTATCCAAGGCACCGCATCTGCAGGTTCAACCAGCCCGGATGGTACAGGACTGTAGTGTTCACTGTTGAAACAGTCCACGTACGGTGGACCCGTGCAGTTTAACATGGGCATGTGCAGGCAGCTACCCGGCTTCACGCATGCCATGTCCATGTTTTCTGCCCCGCGCCCCGGGAAGCTCATCTCATCCCTCGTGGCCAATGCCGCACCTCACGTATTGCAGCCTTTGAGTAAGTACCAGCAGTACCCAGATTTTACTGATCAGAAAATGGGGTCCCAAAGAGGCGGAAATTTCCTGGAGGTCAGCACACCAATAAATGGCAGGGATGGGATCTGAATCCAGGCAGTCTGGCATCAATGACCCTGATCTCCGCAGTCATGTGGTTCTGCGTCCAGTTAACCTTCCATCCAGCCGTCTGTCCGTCAAGAGTCCCCCCAGCCACCCACACACCCAACCATCCAGCCATCTGTCTGCTCAGCCGTGCTTCCATGCAAACATCCTCCCACCCAGCTGTCCATCCACTGAGCCAGTCAACCAACTCAACCAACCAGCCATCATCCATCAAAACAAACGGCACTTATTGGGCGCCAGCTGTGTGCCAGGCCCTGGAGACGTGACAGTGAGCAAACCACACACACTCCAGGAAGCTGTAGCTCACAAGAGACTGACGTGACAGTGGACCTTGGCGGGTGAGCGGGCGCGAGCCAGAGTGTACACAGGGACACAGCTGTTGGCCAGTGGAACTGGCTCCACCTGGAGTGAACTGTCCTTGCACGTGGAAGCCAGAGCTTGGCCCGGAGGGCCTGAGAATTTGCTGCAAGTCCTGCCCTGCTGGGGCTGACCCAGGAGCGAAATTGTGAAATCATGCAGCTTGCCCACAAACCTCTCCCTCTGTTTGAAAAGTTCCAGCACCCACACCGGGGCCTGTCACGCCATCCTCTGAACGTCAGAGCCTCCCGCTGCGGCTTCCTGACCTCCGAAGGCTCTGCCCCTCATAGCTTACTTGTCCCCTGCTCCAGACCTCAAGTCCCTGACTGTGCTGATCACAATGCGTGTTGGTGACTTGTTCGGCTAACCCCCATCCCTGTTAATATACTAATGACGGTCACCCCGTTACAGTAGCAGAAGGTTACCACCCAGGAAAAAGGCCCTGTTCCTCAGAAGGTCTTGAAGGGGATGTGTCACGTGGTGGTGTTTCAGGCACCAGACCGGACAGTCTGCTTCAGGGATTGGCCTCTCAGTTTCCTTCCGGGAACTATCCCTTCCCCACTCTCACTCCACGAGACTCAGGTGGTGGATGACACCACTCGGCTCCCGTTTCAGGGGTGAACACAGGACCCAGACAACCCAAGTCACACTGATTGGTTGGGAGATGTCACATGATGAGCCAGTAAGCATCAACCCCAAGATGCTGCTGGGACAACAGAATGGAGCACACTCTTCATGTTTACATCACTAGACTGGTGGAGTATAGTCGGAGCTGCCAGAGGCCAGGACACGGGGAAAAACTCTGTAAATGAAAACAACCTAGAGCAAAGTAGAACCCCGGGAAGGGAGAGAGGCAGACTACCACATTATTCAAGCACCTGGATCCAAATGTGCCTGAACTCCTAGGACTGAGTCCTTGTATTATTTGAGGCATAAAGACTGTTCTTTTAAAATTAAATGTGAAGTGAGTCTCTGTCACTTAAAACTGAGAGAATCTTGACTAGGAGGACTCACACAGGACCACACAGGGTCAACCCCATAGAAACACAACACGCAGATTAAAGTCCTGACATCACTCCCTCTGAGAACGTTCCCCCACTCCATCCTCTTCTCTTCCACGTAGATACAAAACCCCTCCAGGAGGGTCTGGAGATGCTGCCTCTGGTAGTTGTGTGACCCAAAGCAAGGCACTTCCCCTCTCCCGAGCTCCATGTCCTCATCTATAAAGGGTGGGTAAAAATAGCAGCCACGGCGCACCGCAGTGTCGCTGAAGAATCAGTGGGCTGCTGCAGGGAGGCTGTGCAGAGCTCACCTGCAACCTGGACACGCACATGGGGTGGGGTGGGGGGGCTGGCTCGGGCAGCGACCTCGTCCTTGGGCCCTGACCCGCTCTGGTCACCGCAGTGACTGTGCTGTTCTCTGTTTAGGCTTTGCAACCCCAGGGCATCTCATTTCCTCAGTGAAGCCACGCGCTTGTCAGCTTGTCATTATAATTTCAAATGAGTGAAATTAGGCAACGGTGTACACGTAGGTCAGCTTCCTCTCCCAATGTCAAGGAGAGAAGTGGAACAGGGGCTGGGAGGGTGAGAGTCTGGAAGGACATAACCAAAGTGCTAAAGGTGAATTATTTCTGGGTGATGGGATTTCAGACGATTTTAATTTAATTCCTTATGTCTTTTTGTTTAGCGTTTTCCCAATTTTCTTTCATGAAGGTGTGTCCCTTTTCTAATCAGACCAAAAATGAATTTTATTTTAAAGGAAAAAAGGAATTAAAAACAGAAATAACCTGGACTTCAAAGTTGGCAGGAGGGAAGAAGTCGGCCACTGACTTAATAGAACCAAGGAGGAGGGGATTTTCCTCCTGAGCAACACTAAATTGTCGGCGTTCTCATTGTCCGCTGGAATTTCATTCTGCTGTACTTTGTCTAGAATGGCAGCGAACATGAGGTCTTCTTGCTAAGCCTTTAAAGAAAGTGGGCTGCTAAACCCCAGTACGGCCTGGGCGACAGAAATGGACAAGCCGCCTCTACCCCCGCTTGCTCCCCAACAAAGATGATCAGAGTTTTCCGATGATAAACTCCTCTGGTATGGAAGGAAGGGTTTTACCTAAATCTAGGCTGCAGACGCTGAGCCAGGAGCTCCAAAGCTCTCCACACCCACTCCCATGCAGACATGACTAATTGAGCACCACACTCCCCGCGCTGAGCCCAGGCAGAGCTTTGTGGTGCTTCTCAGGAAACCACCCCGGTGGAAAGAGTTGACATAGGGTGTGAGACCTGTGTCCCTCCCCAGGCCTCAGGGAGAGTGTCAGACGTGGGGAGTAAGTGCTCAGCCGGGGTGAGGCTGGGAGCCCCAGAGCCGAGAGCAAGCAGACCTGTTTTGTGGCTCAGGGCAGAGCCTGCTGCAGTATCACCTGGAGAGCTTGTGCACAGATGCATACAGTTACTGACTCAACAGGTCTGGGGTGGGGCCTGAGAACCTGCATTTCCTGCAGGTTCCCAGGGGATGTGGACGCTGGTGGTCCAGGACCTCACTTTAAGAATCACTGGATTAGAGCAAGAAGAACTGAGAATTAGTTACTTAGTGAAGGAGATTGACTAGGGGCCGGGGGTTCTCAACATTAACTGCATTCAAATCAGCTGGGAAGCAACAAAGCAATCGGACCTGATTCCTCACCCCACCCTCGAGACTTTGACTTGGTTGGTTTTACGTGGGACCAGTGTGGATCCCTTTTTAAAACCTCCTCAAGTGATTCAGACATGCAGCCAGATTTGGAAACCACCACTGTAGACCTTTCTAAAGTATTAGGTTTCTATTTCCTTTACCTCTTGCTCCTTATGATGTCTTTTCCTTTTTACTTGTTTCTTTTTTGGGGGGGCGTGGGTATAAATTAGTTATAAGTGATCATGGCTATAGCATCAGCTCCTAAGGTGGAGTTTGGTGGTGGACACTTAACAATTACTTGTTGAATGACTCATTCTCTGATGAGTGACACAGAGGTCCTAATATGGATCTAATAGGAACTACCGCATCTAATGGGGACTACTGAGATGACGGCCCTGTAAAGTCTGAAGAAGGGATACACAGGCTTGTAAATCCAGAACATGCTGTCTGGTCCACGAACAAGGTGGTTAAATCGGCCATATTGAAAAGCTTGTTATAGTGAATGTAATGGAAGGAAAGTATGAAGAAAAGAAAGAAGGAAGGGGGAAAGATGGCAGGGAGGAAGGGAGAGGGCGGGAAGGAGGGAGGCGTGATTCCGGAGCTCCCTAGCTGTGTTCTAAAGTTGCTGTCCTGCAGCTACCAGCTGACCCCTCAGCTGAAGTGCCCTTCCCCCCCCACCCCCGTCACTCCAAATCCCATGGCTCGGACCCCAGTCCCATGATAACCACACTCTGCATCTCCCCTGTGTGACCCTCCCCGCTCACTCAGTCTCAGCTTTCAACTGCACAGATGAGGAAAACGAAGCTCCTGCAGGCGACACTGCACAAAGCTAGGGTTGGAACCTATTATGGTGTGATTCCAAAGCCCAGTTCTTTCCAGGAAACCAAGCCAAAGGGAGCCCAGCTTCCACATGGAGCCGGAGTCCAGACTCCAGAGCCCAGGTCTGAGGGTGGAGCCTGCCAGAAGGGCCCCGGCCTGGAAGTGTCCACGGGGGAGAGGCAGACTGCACAGGGGCCTGGGCAGCACAGGTGGGGACCTGCCGCTGCTGCGGGCACAGGCAGGCCAGAGGGCATGGGCTCCACGACCACCGGGCTTCTCTGTGGGACTGAGGGGGCTGCAGGCGGGACCCTGGGCCGGGAGAGATGTCGCCTGTGTCACTCCCCCGTTATCCTCGCCCTGAGGGCTACCTGCATTCCAGGATGGCTGGAACGCCATCCAAGAGGGCAGAGGACAGGCCGAGATCCTTCTGGTGGGAGCGTGCCCCGAGGAGAAAGCAGGAGGAGGGGCCGGCAGGTCCCCGAGCCCAGCCCGAGGCCACACGTGATCGCGGGGCTATTTTTAAACCAATACCAATCTCTGCGCTAGGGCCAGGGCATGGCAGTTCCCTCCTCCCAGGGGCATTGCTGCAGGCCGGGGACAGGGAGACCGCTCCAGCCCAATCACAGTTTTGGGGATTGAGTCGTCGTTCTCTAAATAAGTAAATTAGCTCTAATACCCTTATTTGCTATCAACCTTATAAACCTAATGCAAACCAGATGGGCCTCACTTCCCGAGCCCCCCATGCCGTGTGGCCCAGCCTCCTCGGGTCTGCCCATGGCTAACTGGCTTCCTTGGCCCCCGTGCCCCTCCCTCCTCGTTCCCACGTTAACAGCCCCTTGGAAAGGAAAAGCCTTTTGGGTTACTGCCCGCGCAAGAGGCTTCCTGGGGTCCTCCCAGGCCCTCCTGGGAAGCAGGCCCAGGAGCCGAACAGAGATGACTCATTTCCCGGGTCAGCCCAGTGGCACCTTCTGTTGCCCTATCTCATACTTTATTATTTTGTAGTCAAAAAGCATTGAGGATGTTTCTTCCTTATTGCCAAAGTAATGTTTTCGTTTCTGACACTGAAGAAAAATTTGAAAGAGACATAAAAAGAAGAAAAATGCAAAATCGCCTATAATCTCTCTGTAGAGATAGTTAACATTCTGGGAACCAGCCATCCAGACTTTCATCTAGAGCAGAGGTCGGCAAATTTTTTCTGTAAGAGGCCAGATAGCGAATAGTCGGGCCTTCGTGGCTCATACCATCTCTGCTGCAACTGCTGACCTCTGCTTGTGGAGCGCATAAACAGCCAAAGGCACTATGCCAAGGAATGGCTGGGCTGTGTACCAATAAAACTTTATTTACAAAAAAATCCCACAGACAAACAAACAGGCTTTGGGCCACATCAAGCCCAGGAGCCATAACTTACTGACCCCTGCTCTAGGTCAGTGCCGTACAACAGAAACAAAGTCTGAGCCACACTGTAACTAATGTTTTCCACGATCCTGTTAGAAAAAGTAAAAAGCAGGTGAAATTAGTATTCATAATAGATTTTACTTAACCCAGTATAGGCAAAATACTATTTCAGCGTGAACCACAATTTTAAAAACTGATCAATGAGGTGTTTTCCATTTTTCGGTACCAAGTCTTCAAAATCCAGACCTAATTTTATGCTTCCAGCACATTTCAATTCAGAATAGTCACATTTCAGATGTTCGGTAGCCACGTGAGGCCAGTGGCCACCGTGCTGGGTGATGTGAGTCTACGCCCCACTTCACCTCCCACCTGGTTTTACAAGGCGGCATCCTCCACTCATTACATACCTGGTCACAATCAGCTGCTAAACCTCTCTCGGTTCTAGTTGCCTCATCTGTCAAGTGAAGATCGTAAATGCACATCTCATAATGGTGTAAGGACTGAAAGAGAAAACGCTTAAAAGGCTAGCCTCGGGTCTGGCGAACGACACAGATTCAGTAAGTGTAAACTCTTAGGTTAGCTGTTGGCTTGAAGGCAAAGGCAGAGAAAAGCTGGTTCTTGGCGGCATTCTCATCATCCCCCATCACCAAGACTGCAAGGGCCTTTAGAAATCAGCCATCCAGGGCTTCCCCGGTGGCCCAGTGGTTGAGAGTCCGCCTGCCGATGCAGGGGACGCGGGTTCGTGCCCCGGTCCGGGAGGATCCCACGTGCCGCGGAGCGGCTGGGCCCGTGAGCCGTGGCCGCCGAGCCTGCGCGTCCGGAGCCCGTGCTCCGCAACGGGAGAGGCCACAACAGTGAGAGGCCCGCGTACCGCAAAAAAAAAAAAAAAAAAAAAAAAAAAAAAGAAATCAGCCACCCAGCCCCCCCGCTCTCAATGTAGGGAGGGGCCGGCCTGCCGTTAAATGACTTATCCGAAGTCGCTCAGCCAGAAAAACCTAGAAGCCATTAGTAATAATGGGTACATAAAGCACTTAAAAGTGTAATTTTTTGTTCATCAAAAATTCAATGAACTTGAAAATCAGTGAGTATTATTTACTACATTAACAGATTAAACAAGAGAAAGCATATGATTATTTTAGTAGATGCTGAAAAAGCATTTGACAAAATTCCGTATCCATTCATGACCAAAAAGAAAACTGGGAGTACAAGGGTACTTTCTTAACCGAATAAAGGGACATAAAACCTACAGAAAACCCACAGTTAACATCGGACTTAATAGTGAGAGGCTGAGACTGGCGACAGGGCAAGGGTGACTTCTCCCACCAGTCCTATTCCCATCATACTGGAGTCCTGGCCAGTGCAGTAAGGTCAGAAAAAGAAATAAGGAGGGGCTTCCCTGGTGGCGCAGTGGTTGAGAATCCGCCTGCCGATGCAGGGGACACGGGTTCGTGCCCCGGTCCGGGAAGATCCCACATGCCGCGGAGCGGCTGGGCCCGTGAGCCATGGCCGCTGAGCCTGCGCGTCCGGAGCCTGTGCTCCGCAATGGGAGAGGCCACAACAGTGAGAGGCCCACGTACCACAAAAAAAAAAAAAAAAAAAAAAAAAAAGAAATAAGGAGCATGCAGACTGGAAAGGAGGAAATAAAACTGTCTTTATTTGCGGTTGACATATCTATTCAGAAAATCCCCCCAAATCGTTAAATATATATATTTTTTAGAATAAGTAAATGAACTTTAGCAGGGTCACAGGACACAAGGTCAAGATATATAAAGAACTCTTAAAACTCAACAATTTGACACATACCTCACACTTTACCCAAAAAGTAGC